>NC_057809.1:130514097-130521421 GCF_018294505.1 Triticum aestivum | reverse complement strand
GACATGTACATCATTTCATTCCATTGCATCATTTGCATTTGAGGTCATCTTGATACCCAAAATGCTGGTAGAAGGAGGCTTCGTGAGTTAAACTGCAGATCCGTTAGTTCATCATGCACTTTTGTCATTTTTGCTATAATTAATTCGTGCATGATATGCCTGTGCCCCTTTGGGATGATTTGTGAAGCATTTTGTCTTCTTTCCAGAGGTGCTACCCATGCATTTTTAGAATGTGTGTGTTGTCTTGTGCAAGCTTGCGAAGTAGGGTACCTGAGATTGCAGATTTCAGGGACTTAGTGTTTTTCACTAAGTCTGGGATATTTTAGTTCATGATGCTATATGTCCAGCTTGTTTCCTAGTGATCCGTGCCTCTTTTGAGGATGATCAGTAAGGGAGTTTTGATATTTAAGTTATGCTCTATCCATCCATGTCTTTGTTGGCATTTGTGGAGTGCTCTAGGTTGACTCAATCGAGCTCATCTTTTGCTTCGTTGTTAATCTGGGCAGATCGTCAACTTGTTTGCGATTTCGCCGATGCTACCGTTAGTGTTCCATGCATGCTATGCCTTCGTTCTTGCCATGTGTAGCTAGCACTTTGTGTCTTCTTGCTGGTTATATGCTTTACTTGCCATGACTTGCACCGTAGTGAGTGCATCGAGCTCGTTTACATGCCTTCGTGAGTTAGATTTCAGCATGTCTCAGTTTTCACTAAGTCTGAAAACTGATTGTGTTCGAGCGATGTTCGTGAGCTCGGTAGAGTATTTTGTGAACCCTTTTGGCCCCAGGTTACTTTGGGTGTTTTATTAAGCTTGTTGAGTAGCTCCATGCCATGTTCTTACTTGTCATGTTCAGGTTTCCTATCATGTTGTTTTGCTGCTCCGAAGAGAGCTTCGTGATCTGAAATTTCAGACTAGTGTTAATTTCACTAAGTCTGAGATCTGTTTTGCATTTGCGTTTTAGCCATGCTTGTTTGAACCTCTTAATGGATGAATTTGCCTATGGCTCAGTGCTAGTGTTTTGTCGACCATCTTGTGTACTTCGCTGCCATGTATTTTGTTTTCATGTTTGGTGGCTGTACCATGCTCATTTCGTTGCATTTAGATGCCTACTTGCTGTAAATCGCAGACCGGTGTCATATCTTAAAACGCTTGCCATTTCCAAACCGTAGCTCCGATTCCTATGATCTTTATATCGTTTTCGAGCGATTTCATCCCCTCTATCCAGTGGCACACTTGGTTTTCCAAGTTGATGCCAGGTTCATGCTTTTCCTGTCATATCTTGCATTTTTCATCCCGCATCGCATCCCGCATAGCATATCGTCATTTCATCATATTGCTTGGTCTTGCCCGTGGTTGATTGTATCCTTGTTGCTTGTTTGTCTTGTTGGGTAGAGCCGGGAGACGAGTTCGCTACCGAGGAGCCCGTTGAGTTTGCTTGTGAGGATCCAGTCAACTCTGACAACTGTGCAGGCAAGATGATCATACCCTCGAAATCACTACTATCTTTGCTATGCTAGTTTGCTCGCTCTTTTGCTTTGCCAATGCTACGATGCCTACCATTTGCTTGTCAGCCTCCCAACTGCCATGTTAAACCTCTAACCCACCATTGTCCTAGCAAACCGTTGATTGGCTATGTTACCGCTTTGCTCAGCCCTTCTTATAGCGTTGTTAGTTGCAGGTGAAGATTGGAGCCGTTCCTTGTTGGAACATTTATATTCTTGTTGGGATATCATTATATTGCTATGTTATCTTAATGCATCTATATACTTGGTAAAGGGTGGAAGGCTGGGCCTCTCGCCTAGTGTTTTGTTCCACTCTTGCCGCCCTAGTTTCCGTCATACCGGTGTTATGTTCCCGGATTGTGCGTCCCTTACGCGGTTGGGCTATAATGGGAACCCCTTGATAGTTCGCCTTGATTAAAGCTTTTCCAGCAATGCCCAACATTGGTCTTACCATTTGCCACCTAGCCCCTTTTCCCTTGGGTTTCCGGAGCCCGAGGGTCATCTTATTTTAGCCCCCCACGGGCCAGTGCTCCTCTGAGTGTTGGTCCGAACTAGAGCCCTGTGCAGCGCCACCTCAGGGAAACTCAAGGTTTGGTTTTAGTTGTACGGATTGCTCATCTGAGTGTGCCCTGAGAAAGAGATATGTGCAGCTCCTATCGGGATTTGTCGGCACATTCGGGCGGTGTTGCTGGACTTGTTTTAACCTGTCGAATCATCTTGTTGTACCGAGATACCGAGTCTGATCGGTGTGTCTTGGGTGGAGGTCTATTCCTTCGTTGACCGTGAGAGCTTGTTATGGGCTAAGTTGGGACCCCCCTGCAGGGATTGATCTTTCGAAAGCCGTGCCCGCGGTTATGGGCAGATGGGAATTTGTTAATGTCCGGTTGTAGATGACTTGAACTAAACTTAATTAAAATGAATCAACCGTGTGTGTTACCGTGATGGCCCCTTCTCGGCGGAGTCCGGGAAGTGGACACGGTGTTGGAGTTATGCTTGCGCAGGATGTTCCTTTAGCTTCTCGCTCGTGCTTCGCCTTCTCTTCTCGCTCTCCTTTTGCGTATAAGTTAGACACCTCATATGCTAGTCTCTTGCTGCAGCTCCACATATATTTGCCTTATCCATTCCTATGAGCTTAAATAGTCTTGATCGCGTGGGTGTGAGATTGCTGAGTCCCTGTGGCTCACAGATACTACAACTCCAGATGCAGGTCCAGGTGTTTCCGCTCCAGTTGACGATTACGAGCTCAGGTGGGAGTTCGACGAGGACTCTCAGCGTTACTACGTGTCCTTTCCAGATGATCAGTAGTGGTGCCTAGTTGGGGTTATCGATTCAGGACCTTGTCGCATGTTGGGGGTCTTTTCTATTTTGGCGCCGTAGTCGGGCCATGAGTGTTTGTTTGATGGATGTTATTTATGTACTCTGATGTGACGTGGCGAGTGTAAGCCAACTATGTTATCTCCCCCTTTTATTATATATTACATGGGACGTTGTAATGATTGCCTGACTTGCGACATTGCTTTCAATGCGGTTATGCCTCTAAGTCGTGCCTCGACACGTGGGAGCTATAGCCGCATCGAGGGCGTTAAAAGTTGGTAATCAGAGCCATCCCCGACCTTAGGAGCCCCATTGCTTGATCGTTTTTAGCAGCCGAGTTGTGTCTAGAAAAATGTTTTGAGTCCTTAGGAATTATATATCGGAGAGCTTAGGAATTCTTTTTACTTCCCAGTCTCCTCATCGCTCTGGTAAGGCATCCTGGCGTAGAGTTTTGACTCTTCTCTTCTAAAATTTCACAAAAAAAAATTTTAGGTTCACGCGAGTATCTTGGTTTTGTTCCGATGGTTTTGTGACGAGAACATTGTTCTTGGTGCCTCCTGTCTTTAGGGGTTGTGGCAGTGTCCCGGGGAGTTGAGCTCCGAGGTGTTGTCGTCACAATTTCATCGTTGCAATTCTGGTATACTTGAGATATGTTCGCCGACATCGAAAATCTCTTTTATGCAGTTCGTTGGTGAGATAACCTCGACGCCACCCAGTACTGGGGCGGGAGTTCGGGAGTATCGCCATAACTTGTATAACGGATGTTTTTCGAAGGTTGAGGTAGATGGTTTCCGAAGTTTTCCTGGTTATGTGTTGAAGGATGGATACAGCTGGATGTAGGATTTGCTAGTTTGGGTGAGATATTGTGCTTCCCCTGTATCCCCAACACCTGATTGCATAACCGGAAAGGTTCGGGAGTATCATAGGTGGGAATTCTAGTAGCTCTAGTTCTTCTTCCATGGATATTGGTTTGAGATTGGGATTTCTTACCGATTATTCGTTCTTGATCCGTACCTTGTTGATTTATTTCTATACCTTAATTCTTCGTGGCTTCTCAATTTATGGATATGTGATCATTTGAAGAGGAATGCATTCGTTCATTTTGTTCGGATGTGAAGACTATATATTGCAATTTTCATTCCGTTGGATTCAGCTTCAATATTGTTGTCTATCTATGTGCTAATGGTGGTCAACCTCTTCAGGATGGCTCCTCCAACGCGCACGACTCCGAATCCTAATCCGCCTCCGCCTCCGCCTCCTCCGGAAGCATGGCAAGCTGTGATGGCCGCTACTAATGCAAACACACAGTTGATCATGCAAATTCTCCAAGAGCGCAATCAAGGCAATCAAGGGAATCAAGGCCATAATCAGCACCACTTTGCTACTCTGAACCAGTTCCTTGCTAATGGCCCAAAGACGTTCAGCGGTTGTGTTGAGGCTACCGACGCTGACGATTGGCTAGTGGATCTGGGCAAGCATTTTGAATGCAGCAATGTCAGGCCTGAAGATTTCGTCAAGTTCGCTTCTTTCCAGCTCAAAGATCAGGCTGCAGAGTGGTTCCAGCAGTACAAGGATTCCAGAGGTGGACGTGTTATCACTTGGGACGATTTCCGTCAAGATTTCCGCGCTCATCACATCCCTCAAAGTGTGGTTGAGAGTAAGCGTCAGGAATTCCGCAATCTCAAGCAAGGCTCTATGTCTGTCTATGACTACAACAAGTTGTTCCAGAAGCTCGCCCGTTTTGCCAAGCAGGATGTTCCTGATGAGAAAAGCATGATCTATCAGTTCAGGGGTGGTCTTCGTGAGGAAATTCAGCTCGCTCTTGTCCTCTTTGAGCCGTTGAGATACGATGAGTTCTACAACATGGCACTGAAGCAAGAGGCTGCTCAGATGAGATGTGATGCTTCCAGGAAGCATGCCAGAGATGTCACTCCTTCTTCCTCTACTCAAGTGGTCAAGCAGCAGAAGTATTGGCTTCCTCCTCCTCCGTTCCGTCAGCCGTATCAGCAGAAGAGCAAAGGTGGCAGTGGTTTCTCCCACCCACCCAACCCAGGCTTTCAGAACAAGGCTTCGTCTCAAGCTCCAAGATCGAGTGCTCCGTATCACCGTCCGCTTTCAGAGGTCACGTGCAACAAGTGCCAACAGAAGGGTCACTATGCCAACAAGTGTACCAACCAGAGGCGTCTTCCTCCTCCTCCTCCTGTCAGATCGGCAAGTACAGCTGTGGTCAAGCACAATCCCAAGCACGCCAAGGTCAATATGGTGAATGCAGCTCAGGCAGAGGATTCTTCAGATGTGATCATGGGTAACCTTCTTGTTAATGATATTCCTGCAAAAGTTCTTTTTGACACTGGTGCATCGCATTGTTTCATCTCGAGACCTTTTGCTTCCAAGCATGATTTTGTTACTCAAATGTTGCCGAGACCGTTGTATATTGACTCTCCGGCCAGCCTCTTGACATCTCGAGTGTGTGTTCCGGATGTTACAATCACTTTGGGCGACTGCAAGTTTCTCTCTTCTCCGGTGGTTCTTGGCAATTCCGATATCGATCTTATTCTCGGGATGGACTGGCTCTCTAAGCATAAAGCTCAGCTTGATTGTGCAGCCAGGCAGATTCAACTGACTCATTCGTCTGAGGATGTCATTGTCTTTGCCGCTCGAGATAATTCAATCCGGTTGTTTTCTCTCAATGAGAAGGGTGAATTGGATGCTATTTCGCAAATTCCTGTCGTTTGCGAATATCAAGACGTCTTTCCAGAAGAACTTCCAGGGATGCCTCCAAACCGGCCGGTCGAATTTGTTATTGAACTTGAGCCCGGTACGGAACCTGTGTGCAAACGCCCTTACAAGCTCGGCCCAGAAGAGTTGAAGGAGCTGAAGAAACAACTCGATGAGCAAGAAAGATTGGGTCTCATTCGGCCTAGTACTTCTCCGTGGGGTTGTGGTGTTCTTTTTGTGAAGAAGAAGGATGGAACGAGTCGACTTTGTGTTGATTACCGTCCAGTAAACAAGAAGACCATCAAGAACAAATACCCACTTCCCAACATAAATGAGCTGTTTGAACAACTCAAGGGTGCTCAAGTATTCTCCAAGCTCGATCTCCGTATGGGTTATCATCAGATTCGTATTCGTGAGCAAGATATTCCCAAGACGGCGTTCAGAACAAGCTTTGGTTCATATGAATACACCGTCGTGTCTTTTGGCCTCGCCAACGCTCCTCCGACGTTCTCTCGCATGATGAACTTCATCTTCAACCCCTACACCAATGAATTCGTTTTGGTCTATCTCGACGACATTCTGGTTTTCTCGAAGAACAAGAAAGATCATGCCAAGCACTTGCGTTTGGTTCTTGACAAGCTCAGAGAACATCAGTTCTACGCCAAGTTCTCCAAGTGTGAATTTTGGCTCGATGAGGTTCTTTATCTTGGTCATATCATCTCCGCCAAGGGCATTTCCGTGAATCCTGAGAAGGTGTCCGCAATTGTGAATTGGGAACCTCCTCAGAACGTGAAGCAACTCCGCAGTTTTCTCGGTCTCGCAAGCTATTGCAGAAGATTCGTTGAAAACTTTTCTAAGATCGCCAAGCCTCTCTCAAATCTTCTTCAGAAGCACGTCAAGTACGTTTGGTCTCCGGAGTGTGATATTGCTTTCAACTCTTTGAAAGAGAAATTGATCACTGCTCCAGTTCTGACTCCACCTGATGAAACCAAGCCGTACGAGGTCTTTTGTGATGCCTCTCTCCAAGGTCTCGGTGCTGTACTGATGCAAGAGAAGAAAGTTGTTGCTTATACTTCTCGCCAGTTGAAACCTAATGAGAAGAACTACCCCACTCATGATCTCGAGTTGGCGGCAGTTGTGCACGCTTTGTTGACTTGGAGACATCTTCTATTGGGAAGGAAAGTGGATATTTTCACTGATCACAAGAGTCTCAAGTACATCTTCACTCAGCCTAATCTAAACCTCAGGCAGACTCGATGGGTCGAAATGATTCAAGAGTATAATCCGAGTATCGAGTATACTCCAGGCAAGGCTAATGTGATTGCTGACGCTTTGAGCAGAAAAGCATATTGCAACAGTCTGATTCTCAAGCCTTATCAACCCGAGCTTTGTGAAGCTTTCCGCAAACTGAATCTGCAAGTTGTTCCTCAAGGTTTCCTCGCCAACCTTCAAGTCTCTCCTACCTTAGAAGACCAGATTCGCCAAGCCCAACTTTTTGATGCTATGGTGAAGAAGGTGAAGATTGGTATTGCAAAGAGTCAGTCCAAGTACAAGTGCTACCGACTTGATGACAAGGACACTCTCTTCTTCGAGGATCGAATTGTTGTGCCCAAAGGTGAACTTCGTAAGGTGATCATGAACGAGGCTCACAACTCTCTCCTCTCCATCCACCCTGGTAGTACGAAGATGTATCAGGACCTCAAGCAAGCTTATTGGTGGACTCGAATGAAGCGCGAGATCGCTCAATTCGTGAACGAATGTGATGTCTGCAGAAGAGTGAAGGCAGAACACC
>NC_057809.1:130501623-130514087 GCF_018294505.1 Triticum aestivum | reverse complement strand
CCCACCCAACCCAGGCTTTCAGAACAAGGCTTCGTCTCAAGCTCCAAGATCGAGTGCTCCGTATCACCGTCCGCTTTCAGAGGTCACGTGCAACAAGTGCCAACAGAAGGGTCACTATGCCAACAAGTGTACCAACCAGAGGCGTCTTCCTCCTCCTCCTCCTGTCAGATCGGCAAGTACAGCTGTGGTCAAGCACAATCCCAAGCACGCCAAGGTCAATATGGTGAATGCAGCTCAGGCAGAGGATTCTTCAGATGTGATCATGGGTAACCTTCTTGTTAATGATATTCCTGCAAAAGTTCTTTTTGACACTGGTGCATCGCATTGTTTCATCTCGAGACCTTTTGCTTCCAAGCATGATTTTGTTACTCAAATGTTGCCGAGACCGTTGTCTATTGACTCTCCGGCCAGCCTCTTGACATCGCGAGTGTGTGTTCCGGATGTTACAATCACTTTGGGCGACTGCAAGTTTCTCTCTTCTCCGGTGGTTCTTGGCAATTCTGATATCGATCTTATTCTCGGGATGGACTGGCTCTCTAAGCATAAAGCTCAGCTTGATTGTGCAGCCAGGCAGATTCAACTGACGCATTCATCTGAGGAGGTCATTGTCTTTGCCGCTCGAGATAATTCCATCCGGTTGTTTTCTCTCAATGAGAAGGGTGAATTGGATGCTATCTCTCAAATTCCTGTCGTTTGCGAATATCAAGACGTCTTTCCAGAAGAACTTCCAGGGATGCCTCCGCACCGGCCAGTTGAATTTGTTATTGAACTTGAGCCCGGTACGGAACCTGTGTGCAAACGTCCTTACAAGCTCGGCCCCGAAGAGTTGAAGGAGTTGAAGAAACAACTCGATGAGCAAGAAAGATTGGGTCTCATTCGGCCTAGTACTTCTCCGTGGGGTTGTGGTGTTCTTTTTGTGAAGAAGAAGGATGGATCGAGTCGACTTTGTGTTGATTACCGTCCAGTAAACAAGAAGACCATCAAGAACAAATACCCACTTCCCAACATCAATGAGCTGTTCGAACAACTCAAGGGTGCTCAAGTATTCTCCAAGCTTGATCTCCGTATGGGTTATCATCAGATTCGTATTCGTGAGCAAGATATTCCCAAGACGGCGTTCAGAACAAGCTTTGGTTCATATGAATACACCGTCATGTCTTTTGGCCTCGCCAACGCTCCTCCGACGTTCTCTCGCATGATGAACTTCATCTTCAACCCCTACACCAATGAATTCGTTTTGGTCTATCTCGACGACATTCTGGTTTTCTCGAAGAACAAGAAAGATCATGCCAAGCACTTGCGTTTGGTTCTTGACAAGCTCAGGGAACATCAGTTCTACGCCAAGTTCTCCAAGTGTGAATTTTGGCTCGATGAGGTTCTTTATCTTGGTCATATCATCTCTGCCAAGGGCATTTCCGTGAACCCTGAGAAGGTGTCTGCAATTGTGAATTGGGAACCTCCTCAGAACGTGAAGCAACTCCGCAGTTTTCTCGGTCTCGCAAGCTATTGCAGAAGATTCGTTGAAAACTTTTCTAAGATCGCCAAGCCTCTCTCAAATCTTCTTCAGAAGCACGTCAAGTACGTTTGGTCTCCGGAGTGTGATATTGCTTTCAACTCTTTGAAAGAGAAATTGATCACTGCTCCAGTTCTGACTCCGCCTGATGAAACCAAGCCGTACGAGGTCTTTTGTGATGCCTCTCTCCAAGGTCTCGGTGTTGTACTGATGCAAGAGAAGAAAGTTGTTGCTTATACCTCTCGCCAGTTGAAACCTAATGAGAAGAACTACCCCACTCATGATCTCGAGTTGGCGGCAGTTGTGCACGCTTTGTTGACTTGGAGACATCTTCTATTGGGAAGGAAAGTGGATATTTTCACTGATCACAAGAGTCTCAAGTACATCTTCACTCAGCCTAATCTCAACCTCAGGCAGACTCGATGGGTCGAAATGATTCAAGAGTATAATCCGAGTATCGAGTATACTCCAGGCAAGGCTAATGTGATTGCTGACGCTTTGAGCAGAAAAGCATATTGCAACAGTCTGATTCTCAAACCTTACCAACCCGAGCTTTGTGAAGCTTTCCGCAAACTGAATCTGCAAGTTGTTCCTCAAGGTTTCCTCGCCAACCTTCAAGTCTCTCCTACCTTAGAAGACCAGATTCGCCAAGCCCAACTTCTTGATGCTATGGTGAAGAAGGTGAAGATTGGTATTGCAAAGAGTCAGTCCAAGTACAAGTGCTACCGACTTGATGACAAGGACACTCTCTTCTTCGAGGATCGAATTGTTGTGCCCAAAGGTGAACTTCGTAAGGTGATCATGAACGAGGCTCACAACTCTCTCCTCTCCATCCACCCTGGTAGTACGAAGATGTATCAGGACCTCAAGCAAGCTTATTGGTGGACTCGAATGAAGCGCGACATCGCTCAATTCGTGAACGAATGTGATGTCTGCAGAAGAGTGAAGGCAGAACACCAAAGGCCAGCTGGTCTCCTCCAACCTCTTGCCATTCCAGAATGGAAGTTTGACCACATTGAAATGGACTTCGTGACTGGGTTTCCAAAGTCCAAGCGTGGCAATGATGCTATATTCGTCGTCATCGACAAGCTCACCAAAGTGGCTCATTTTCTGCCTATCAAAGAGTCAATCACTGCAGCTCAATTGGCGGAACTCTATACCTCTCGCATTGTCTCTCTGCACGGTATTCCTCAAGTGATATCTTCAGACCGTGGCAGCATCTTTACCTCCAAGTTTTGGGATTCTTTTCAGAAGGCTATGGGCACCAACATCCGCTTCAGCACAGCTTTCCATCCTCAAACGAGCGGTCAAGTCGAGCGTGTCAACCAAATTCTTGAAGATATGCTCAGGGCTTGTGTGATCTCCTTCGGCATGAAGTGGGAGGATTGTCTTCCTTATGCTGAATTCTCATACAACAACAGCTTTCAAGCAAGTTCGGGCAAGGCCCCCTTCGAAATTCTATATGGCAGGAAGTGCCGTACCCCTCTCAACCGGTCTGAAACCGGTGAACGTCAGCTGCTGGGTAATGACTTAATCACAGAAGCAGAAGAAATGTGCAAAGTCATTCGTGATAACCTCAAAGCAGCCCAGTCCCGCCAGAAGAGCTACTATGATAGTAAGCATCGTGATCTGGTTTTCGAGATTGGAGATCATGTTTACCTCCGCGTCTCTCCCATGAAAGGTACTCGTCGCTTCGGTATCAAAGGGAAGCTTGCCCCTAGATACGTGGGACCTTTCAAGATTGTCAGCAAGAGAGGCGACCTCGCCTACCAACTCGAGCTTCCTTCAAACTTTGCATATGTTCATGACGTGTTCCATGTCTCTCAGCTTCGAAAGTGCTTCAAGACTCCTGACCGCACCGTCAACTTCGAGGACATTGAGCTCCAAGAAGATCTCTCCTATCGTGAGCACCCAGTTGCTATTCTCGAAGAGACTGAACGCAAGACTCGCAACAAGTCAATCAAATTTCTCAAAGTCAAGTGGTCACACCATTCCGACCGTGAAGCTACCTGGGAACGCGAGGATCACCTCCGTTCTGAGTACCC
Source organism: Triticum aestivum (assembly GCF_018294505.1). Classification (NCBI taxonomy): domain Eukaryota; kingdom Viridiplantae; phylum Streptophyta; class Magnoliopsida; order Poales; family Poaceae; genus Triticum; species Triticum aestivum. The sequence goes on along the minus strand of NC_057809.1, from coordinate 130,510,529 downwards.
GGAGTTCTTTCAGTCCTAGATCTCGGGACGAGATCTTTTCGTAGTGGTGGAGTGTTGTAACGCCCCAGATGTAACTTTCCATATTTGTATCCAACTCTTGCCGTCTCCGGCGCCAAGTTATATTTATTTCTCGGGTTTGGGTCTTTGTCTCCGTGTGTTGTTTTTCTTTTCGTGCATCTCTTATCATGTCATCACGTGCATTGCATTTGCATACATGTTCATCTCATGCATTCGATCATTTTCCCCGTTGTCCGTTTTGCATTCCGGCGCTTCGTTCTCCTCCGGTGGTCATTTCTACCTTTCTTTCTTGTGTGGGGTTTAAACATTTCCGGATTGGACCGAGTCTTGCCAAGCGGCCTTGGTTTACTACCGGTAGACCGCCTGTCAAGTTTCGGGTCATTTGGACTTCGTTTGATACCCCAACGGTTAACCGAGGGACCGAAAAGACCTCGTGTGTGTTGCAGCCCAACACCCCCCAAATTTGGCCCAAAACCCACCAAACTCTGCTCCATGTCCTAGAGCGTTCGATCACGATCGTGTGGGCGAAAACCGCACCTCATTTGGACTCTCCTAGCTCCCTCTATGCCTATATATACACCCCTCCGTTTTCGGATCTCTCCCTCTCCCCGAAACCCTAAAAAAAAAGAGAATCTCCTTCCTCCGCCGCCGACGGACGTGTCCGGCCCGCGCCGGACAGCGTCCGCTCCACCCCGCCGCCCGCCGCAGCCATCGCCGTGCCGCCACGTGGGCGCGCCCACATCGCCGCGCCCGCCGGCCCGCAGGCCCACGCGGGGCCCTCCCCAGCCCGCGTCATCGCCCCGCCGCCTCACGCCCGCAGCCGCCGCCATCCTCCTCGCGGCCGGCCACCCGGGGCACCGGCGCCGCCGCTCGCCATCGTCGCCGGCCCGCTCCTCGAGCCGCGGCCCCGCCATCCGCCGGCGCGCCCGCCGCCGCCGAACCTCGCCGTGGCCACCACCGGGCCCCGCCGCCCTCGTCCGTCTCCTCCGGCGGCCGGGTCGGGCTCCGGCGAGCCTCCCCACGCCCCTGCGGTCCTCCTCCGGCGAGCTCCAACTCCGGTGAACAGTGCCCCGCGGTCAACCTCGAAGTCCGTGCCCGCGAGATCCCGATCTGGATCTCAGATCCGAAACCCTAGGGTTGACTTTTGCCTCTCTCCGTTAATTTTTATGCATTCTTTGTCTGCGCGTATCTCTGCAACCGTAGATCCGTTTTAGGCGTATGATATGTCAAAATCTTCGTCTCGACATGTACATCATTTCATTCCATTGCATCATTTGCATTTGAGGTCATCTTGATACCCAAAATGCTGGTAGAAGGAGGCTCCGTGAGTTAAACTGCAGATCCGTTAGTTCATCATGCACTTTTGTCATTTTTGCTATAATTAATTCGTGCATGATATGCCTGTGCCCCTTTGGGATGATTTGTGAAGCATTTTGTCTTCTTTCCAGAGGTGCTACCCATGCATTTTTAGGATGTGTGTGTTGTCTTGTGCAAGCTTGCGAAGTAGGGTACCTGAGAATGCAGATTTCAGGGACTTAGTGATTTTCACTGTCTGGGATATTTTAGTTCATGATGCTATATGTCCAGCTTGTTTCCTAGTGATCCGTGCCTCTTTTGAGGATGATCAGTAAGGGAGTTTTGATATTTAAGTTATGCTCTATCCATCCATGTCTTTGTTTGCATTTGTGGAGTGCTCTAGGTTGACTCAATCGAGCTCAACTTTTGCTTCGTTGTTAATCTGGGCAGATCGTTAACTTGTTTGCGATTTCGTCGATGCTACCGTTAGTGTTCCATGCATGCTATGCCTTCGTTCTTGCCATGTGTAGCTAGCACTTTGTGTCTTCTTGCTGGTTATATGCTTTACTTGCCATGACTTGCACCGTAGTGAGTGCATCGAGCTCGTTTACATGCCTTCGTGAGTTAGATTTCAGCATGTCTCAGTTTTCACTAAGTCTGAAAACTGATTGTGTTCGAGCGATGTTCGTGAGCTCGGTAGAGTATTTTGTGAACCCTTTTGGCCCCAGGTCACTTTGGGTGTTTTATTAAGCTTGTTGAGTAGCTCCATGCCATGTTCTTACTTGTCATGTTCAGGTTTCCTATCATGTTGTTTTGCTGCTCCGAAGAGAGCTTCGTGATCTGAAATTTCAGACTAGTGTTAATTTCACTAAGTCTGAGATCTGTTTTGCATTTGCGTTTTAGCCATGCTTGTTTGAACCTCTTAATGGATGAATTTGCCTATGGCTCAGTGCTAGTGTTTTGTCGACCATCTTGTGTACTTCGCTTCCATGTATTTTGTTTTCATGTTTGGTGGCTGTAGCATGCTCATTTCGTTGCATTTAGATGCCTACTTGCTGTAAATCGCAGACCGGTGTCATATCTTAAAACGCTTGCCATTTCCAAACCGTAGCTCCGATTCCTATGATCTTTATATCGTTTTCGAGCGATTTCATCCCCTCTATCCAGTGGAACACTTGGTTTTCCAAGTTGATGCCAGGTTCATGCTTTTCCTGTCATATCTTGCATTTTTCATCCCGCATCGCATCCCGCATAGCATATCGTCATTTCATCATATTGCTTGGTCTTGCCCGTGGTTGATTGTATCCTTGTTGCTTGTTTGTCTTGTTGGGTAGAGCCGGGAGACGAGTTCGCTACCGAGGAGCCCGTTGAGTTTGCTTGTGAGGATCCAGTCAACTCTGACAACTGTGCAGGCAAGATGATCATACCCTCGAAATCACTACTATCTTTGCTATGCTAGTTTGCTCGCTCTTTTGCTTTGCCAATGCTACGATGCCTACCATTTGCTTGTCAGCCTCCCAACTGCCATGTTAAACCTCTAACCCACCATTGTCCTAGCAAACCGTTGATTGGCTATGTTACCGCTTTGCTCAGCCCTTCTTATAGCGTTGTTAGTTGCAGGTGAAGATTGGAGCCGTTCCTTGTTGGAACATTTATATTCTTGTTGGGATATCATTATATTGCTATGTTATCTTAATGCATCTATATACTTGGTAAAGGGTGGAAGGCTGGGCCTCTCGCCTAGTGTTTTGTTCCACTCTTGCCGCCCTAGTTTCCGTCATACCGGTGTTATGTTCCCGGATTGTGCGTCCCTTACGCGGTTGGGCTATAATGGGAACCCCTTGATAGTTCGCCTTGATTAAAGCTTTTCCAGCAATGCCCAACATTGGTCTTACCATTTGCCACCTAGCCCCTTTTCCCTTGGGTTTCCGGAGCCCGAGGGTCATCTTATTTTAGCCCCCCACGGGCCAGTGCTCCTCTGAGTGTTGGTCCGAACTAGAGCCCTGTGCAGCGCCACCTCAGGGAAACTCAAGGTTTGGTTTTAGTTGTACGGATTGCTCATCTGAGTGTGCCCTGAGAAAGAGATATGTGCAGCTCCTATCGGGATTTGTCGGCACATTCGGGCGGTGTTGCTGGACTTGTTTTAACCTGTCGAATCATCTTGTTGTACCGAGATACCGAGTCTGATCGGTGTGTCTTGGGTGGAGGTCTATTCCTTCGTTGACCGTGAGAGCTTGTTATGGGCTAAGTTGGGACCCCCCTGCAGGGATTGATCTTTCGAAAGCCGTGCCCGCGGTTATGGGCAGATGGGAATTTGTTAATGTCCGGTTGTAGATGACTTGAACTAAACTTAATTAAAATGAATCAACCGTGTGTGTTACCGTGATGGCCCCTTCTCGGCGGAGTCCGGGAAGTGGACACGGTGTTGGAGTTATGCTTGCGCAGGATGTTCCTTTAGCTTCTCGCTCGTGCTTCGCCTTCTCTTCTCGCTCTCCTTTTGCGTATAAGTTAGCCACCTCATATGCTAGTCGCTTGCTGCAGCTCCACATATATTTGCCTTATCCATTCCTATGAGCTTAAATAGTCTTGATCGCGTGGGTGTGAGATTGCTGAGTCCCTGTGGCTCACAGATACTACAACTCCAGATGCAGGTCCAGGTGTTTCCGCTCCAGTTGACGATTACGAGCTCAGGTGGGAGTTCGACGAGGACTCTCAGCGTTACTACGTGTCCTTTCCAGATGATCAGTAGTGGTGCCTAGTTGGGGTTATCGATTCAGGACCTTGTCGCATGTTGGGGGTCTTTTCTATTTTGGCGCCGTAGTCGGGCCATGAGTGTTTGTTTGATGGATGTTATTTATGTACTCTGATGTGACGTGGCGAGTGTAAGCCAACTATGTTATCTCCCCCTTTTATTATATATTACATGGGACGTTGTAATGATTGCCTGACTTGCGACATTGCTTTCAATGCGGTTATGCCTCTAAGTCGTGCCTCGACACGTGGGAGCTATAGCCGCATCGAGGGCGTTACAAGGGCGACGAGGAGAGGATCGCCGGGTAGGTTTATGCTATGCGATGCTACTTGGAGATGCTACTTGGAGATGCTACTTGAAGATGCTACTTGGAGGACTTCAATCTACTCTCTTCTACATGCTGCAAGACGGAGGCTGCCAGAAGCGTAGTCTTCGACAGGATTAGTTATCCCCTTCTTATTCTGGCATTCTGCAGTTCAGTCCACTGATATGGCCCTTTACACATATACCCATGCATATGTAGTGTAGATCCTTGCTTGCGAGTACTTTGGATGAGTACTCACGGTTGCTTTTCTCCCTCTTTTCCCCTTTCCCTTCTACCTGGTTGTCGCAACCAGATGCTGGAGCCCTGGAGCCAGACGCCACCGTCGACGATGATTCCTACTTCACTGGAGGTGCCTACTACTACGTGCAGGCCGCTGACGACGACCAAGAGTAGTTAGGAGGATCCCAGGCAGGAGGCCTGCGCCTCTTTCGACCTGTATCCCAGTTTGTGCTAGCCTTCTTAAGGCAACTTGTTTAACTTATGTCTGTACTCAGATATTGTTGCTTCCGCTGACTCGTCTATGATCGAGCACTTGTATTCGAGCCCTCGAGGCCCCTGGCTTGTATTATGATGCTTGTATGACTTATTTATGTTTTAGAGTTGTGTTGTGATATCTTCCCGTGAGTCCTTGATCTTGATCGTACACATTGCGTGCATGATTAGTGTACGATTGAATCGAGGGCGTCACAGTCGCCGCCCCGACCTCCGCGACCAGCGCCTCCCCTATCTCCTCGTTGCTGCCTCACGACCTCGGCTCCACCTGCGAAGCCCGACGCCTCTCGCCGTCTCAGCTTCGACCCTGACCAGATGCGCCCGAGGAGCTCCCCGAGCGAGCTCGCCTATGGCCCTTGCATTCCTCGCGACCTTCGCTGCCTGCCGGCCCCTTCTCTGCCTCGCCGTCATTTTGCTGCAGGAGCCGAGATGTCGCCTCCTTCAGTTTGTCGGTCGCCGTCGCGGCCTCAACCTCCATGGATGGCCTTCTGTACATCCAACGGGAGGAGACCCGCTGCGTTGACGGGATCGGTGCCGCTCCAGGCCACCGCACTGTACAACTTTGAGAGAACCTGGATACGCCAAGAACCAGACCCACAAGTACCACAATGTCTGTTAACATGTTGTAACACCCTCGATGCGACTATATCTCCCACGTGTCGAGGCACGACTTAGAGGCATAATCGCATTGAAGGCATATGTCGCAAGTTACGCAATCTTCGCAACATCCCATGTAATATAAATCATAAAGGGGAGATAACATAGTTGGCTTACACTTGCCACGTCAATCAAGTACATAAATAACAGTACATCATCCAAACACTCATGGCCCGACTACGGCGCCAAAATAAAATATAACCCAGCAAGCGACACGGTCCCGATCACCCCCAACTGGGCACCACTACTGATCATCAGGAAAGGAAACATAGTAACGTTGAGAGTCCTCTGCGAACTCCCACTTGAGCTCAAGTGCGTCTCCTGGAGCGGAATCATCAGGCCCTGCATCTGGTGTAATAGTAATCTGTGAGCCACAGGGACTCAGCAATCTCGCACCCTTGCGATCAAGACTATTTAAGCTTATAGGTAAGGCAAGGTAAATATAAGTGGAGCTGCAGCAAGCGACAAGCAAATATGGTGGCTAACTTATTCACAAAAGAGAGCGAGAAGAGGAGGCAAAGCACGAGCGAGAAACTAGAGAGCAACCTGCGCAAACATTACTCCAACACCGTGTCCACTTCCCGGACTCCATCGAGAAGAGGCCATCACGGTAACACACTCAGTTGATTCATTTTAATTAAGTTAAGGTTCAAGTTATCTACAACCGGACATTAACAAATTCCCATCTGCCCATAACCGCAGGCACGGCTTTTGAAAGTTCAAATCCCTGCAGGGAGTCCCAACTTAGCCCATGACAAGCTCTCACGGTCAACGAAGGAATAGACCTCCTCCCAAGTCGTTCCGATCAGACTCAGTATCTCGGTTCTTCAAGACACTTCGACAGGTTAAAACAAGACCAGCAACACCGCCCGAATGTGCCGACAAATCCCGATAGGAGTTGCACATATCTCTTTCTCAGGGCACAATCGGATAAGCAATCCGTACAACTAAAACCAGCCCTCAAGTTTCCCCGAGGTGGCTCTAGGTTGGACCAACACTCAGAGGAGCACTGTCCCGGGGGGGGGGGGGCTTAAAATAAGATGAACCTCGGGCTCCGGAAACCCAAGGGAAGAGAGGCTAGGTGGCAAATGGTAAGACCAAGGTTGGGCATTGCTGGAAAAGATTTAATCAAGGCAAACTATCAAGGGGTTCCCATTATAACCCAACCGCGTAAGGAACGCAAAATCCGGGAACATAACACCGATATGACGGAAACTAGGGCGGCAAGAGTGGAACAAAACACTAGGCGAGAGGCCGAGCCTTCCACCCTTTACCAAGTATATAGATGCATTAAGATAACAAGATAATATAATGATATCCCAACAAGTAAATAAATGTTCCAACAAGGAACGACCTCCAATCTTCACCTGCAACTAGCAACGCTATAAGAGGGGCTGAGCAAAGCGGTAACATAGCCAATCAACGGTTTGCTAGGACATGGTGGGTTAGAGGTTTGACATGGCAATTTGGGAGGCTTGAAAGCAAGTGGTAGGCATCGTAGCATTGGCATAGCAAAAGAGCGAGCATTCTAGCATAGCAAAGATAGTAGTGATTTCGAGGGTATGATCATCTTGCCTGCACAGTTGTCAGAGTTTACTGGATCCTCGAAAACAAACTCAATGGGCTCCTCGTTAGCGAACTCGTCTCCCGGCTCTACCCAAACAAGACAAACAAGCAACAAGGACACAATCAACCACGTGCAAGGATCAAACAAGATGATGCAATGAGGATATGCTATGCGGGATGCGATGCGGGATGCATATGCAAGATATGACAGGAAATGCAAGAACCTGGCCTCAACTTGGAAATCCAATTGTGCCACTGGAAATATGAGATGAAATCGCTTGAAAATGATATAAAGAACGCCGGAATCGGAGTTACGGTTTGGAAATGGCAAGCGATTCAAATATGACACCGGTCTGCAATTTACAGCAAGTAGCCATCTAAAAGCAATGAGATAAACATGCTACAGCACTCAAACATGATGGCAAAGTACAGGGCAGGGATGCATTCATGATGCTTAACAAAAGTCTAGCACTTAGCTACGGCCAATTCATCCACTAACAGGTTCAAACAAGCATGGCAAAAATGCATATGGCAAACAGATCTCAGACTTAGTGAAATTAACACTTGTCTGGAATTTCAGATCAGGTAGCACACTTCAGAGCAACAAAACTACATGCTACATGTCCTGAGCATGGAAAAGTAAAGCATGGCATGGAGTTACTCAAAGAGCTTAACAAAAGTCCCTTAGTGACCTTGAGCCAAAAGGGATCAGAAAATACAATTGCAAGCATGTGAACATAGCAAAAAACATAATCAGTTTTCAGACTTAGTGAAAACTGGCACATGCTGAAACATAACTCAAGTAGGCATGTTTACGAGCTCGGTGCACTCACTACAGAGCAAGTCATGATAAGCTAAGCATACACCCATTAATAATACATAAAATTCAAGCTAGTCATGGCAAGAACAATAGCATAGCATGCACGGATCAACTACAACATCATCGGCAAAATTGCAAACAAGTTGACAATCTGCCCGGATTCACAAAGTAGCAAAAGTAGAGCTCGATTGACTCAAGCTAGGGTGCTCCATAAATGGAAACAAAGACATGGATGGATAGAGCACTACAATATTAACAAAACATCCTTAGTGATCATCCTCAAAAGAGGCACGGATCACTAGGAAACAACAAGAACATATGGCATCATGAGATAAATAGATCAAGGACTTAGTGGAAATGCCAAGTCCCTGAAAACAGAATTAACAAGTGCCTCACTTGGCAAGCTTGTGCTAGTCACCACACACATCACAAAAATACATGGGTTGCACCTCTGGAAAGATGACAAAACCCTTAACAAAACATATGTAGAGCATCAGGGCATAACATGCACACAATAATCATGGCAAAAATGACAAAAAACTAAATGGAGTAGCAGATCTGATAGTTATCCCAAGTAGCTCTCTTCTAACAGCATTTCGGGCATCAAGATGAACTCAAATGAAAATGATGCAATGGAATGAAATGATGTACTCTCTGAGGTGAACATTTTGATATGCTATATGCCAGAATCTGAGCTACGGATGAGGAGATACGATGCTATGAACATGAGCACATGGATCTACGATTCTGAGGACTTGGAAGAAAAACCACCTAGGGTTTACTGTTCATCCGCGATGGATCCAGATCGGCGCACGGATCGAGGTTGACCGGGGCACTGTTGACGTCGGAGTCGAAGGTGGCCGGAGCTGCTCCGGGGACTTGCCGCGGAGGAGGGGACGAGGCCGGCCGGAGGAGGTCGCCGGACAGCGGCGGGGCGGCGAGCACCGGGCGGCGGGGCGGCGCGAGCTCGGCGAGCGACC
>NC_057809.1:130367020-130501181 GCF_018294505.1 Triticum aestivum | reverse complement strand
ACGAAGCCGGCCGGCATGGTGGCGGCAATGGCGCGTGGCGGTGTGGCGCTCTGGGCACGGGCGGCGCTGGGGGAAGAAGGGGCCAGGCGCGGGCGCGGGATCTGGCCCGGATCAGCCCCGCGCGGGCCGGATCTGGGTCGGTGGGCGGCGCGGCGAAGTGGGGAGCGGGGCGGACTGGTGGCGGCGGTTGATTGGCGGCGGGGATTTTTGTCCGGCGCGGATCCGGACACGTCCGTCGGCGCGCGAGGAAGAGAACTAGGGTTTCGGGAGGAAGGAGAAGAAGATTTCGGAGGGGTCTTTATATAGGCATAGAAGGAGCTAGGAGAGTCCAAATGAGGTGCTGTTTTTGGCCATGCGATCGTGATCGAACGATCTAGATGATGGAGAAGGCTTAGGTGGGTTTTGGGCCAAATTGGAGGGGCGTTGGGCTGCAACACACACGAGGCCTTTTCGGTCCTTCGGTAGGAGTATCAAACGAAGTCCAAATGATAAGAAACTTGACAGGCGGTCTACCGGTAGTAAACCAAGGCCGCTTGGCAAGTCTCGGTCCAATCCGGAAATGTTTAATCCCCACATACGAAAGAAAGCTAGAAATGACCATCGGAGGAGAACGAAGCGCCGGAATGCAAAACGGACAACGGGGAAAATGCTCGAATGCATGAGATGAACATGTATGCAAATGCAATGCACATGATGACATGATATGAGATGCATGACAACGACAACAACACACGGAGACAAAGACCCGAACCCGAGAAAATAAATTAACTTAACACCGAAACGGCAAGAGTTGGAGTACAAATTGGGAAAGTTACATCCGGGGTGTTACACATGTACCACTACACCGCACCAAAATGCAAGACCGTCCCGGATATTGTCGAGTACCACTTCGGTTCTGGAACGCGATGAGTACCACGACACCCATGTCCCGTCAAGTTCGACTACAACGACTACAATGTGTACCACTACCATCGTCGAAGACCCGTGTAACGCATGCGTCAAGTACCTCTTCGGAAGACCCGAACGTCTATGCACCGTGTATGACTACCGTCGCCGAAGACCGCGAGTACAACTACTTCCCAATACGGCTCCAAGTTCCACCACAGACGCCCATGTCGAATTCACCAAGTACCGCACCGGAATGCCAAGTACATGGATATGCCAAGTTCCCCTCCGAACATGTACGAATACGCCCGGTGATGCGACAAGTACCCCGATAACGTGTACAACTACTCCGTCAAGACCAGACCGACAAGCACCCCGGCGTCGTGTGAACCACTACCGTCACCCCGAAGACATTGGAGTCATCAAGTTCCCCTTCAAACCGGGAACAACTACTTCTGTCTACATCCCTTCGAACCCAAACCGTCCCAAACCACGCACTTCGAAGGTATAACCGCCAAGCAGATGACCCCGTGGTTGAATGCTTGTGATGTACGAGATGCACCCTTTTGTTTGCACCGTGTCCAATTTGTCACTCGTTTCCTTGTCGCCAACTCGTGGGACACCCGGAATCCGGGAGCGCCCCACCATCTTTTGCATGCATCCGCACAATTCTCCTTTGCATCGGTATCTCAATCGAGTTACCAGAACCGGAACGTTACCGTGGCACCGTTTCATTATCGTTGTCGTGGCACCCCTTTCATTTCCGCCACGATGACAAATGCATCATATCTTATCATGTCAACGTTTCCATAAATACCGCATAAAACTTGCACGTGTCATTCGCATCATGATAATAACATTTAAATGTTTAAAATTGTTGTTGCACCAAATTGATAATTGCATATGGGGATTTACCGGATTTGTTGTTTGTTATTTCCGGCCTCATTTAAACTTGCCTAAATGTTTAGTTTACTTATGCTTCACCCCTTGCCATGTTCATCAACATTTAATATTGTTGGGTACATAAATGAGATCAAACTAAATAACTTGAATGCATTTTGAGCTCCACTTAATTTGTAGTATTCTTTGTGCACTTTGCCATGCCATGCCTCATTAAACCGGACATACATCATAATTGTTTGTGCATCTTGCCATGCTTATGTGGTGGTTGTTTATTATGTTGTGTGCTTCTTTCAGGTGTTGCTTCTTCGGGGGATGTTCCGATAACGTCACGTTTGTGAGGAACCATTTGACTACGTCCGTTTGTCTTCTTCATGGACTCGTTCTTCTTCCTTGCGGGATCTCAGGCAAGATGACCATACCCTCGAAATCACTTCTATCTTTGCTTGCTAGTTGCTCGCTCTTTTGCTATGCCTATGCTGCGATACCTACCACTTGCTTATCATGCCTCCCATATTGTTGAGCCAAGCCTCTAACCCACCTTGTCCTAGCAAACCGTTGATTGGCTATATTACCGCTTTGCTCAGCCCCTTTTATAGCGTTGTTAGTTGCAGGTGAAGATTGAAGTTTGTTCCTTGTTGGAACATGGAGATGTTGTTCCTTGTTGGAACATGTTTACTTGTTGGGATATCACAATATATCTTATTTAATTAATGCATCTATATACTTGGTAAAGGGTGGAAGGCTCGGCCTTATGCCTTGTGTTTTGTTCCACTCTTGCCGCCCTAGTTTCCGTCATATCGGTGTTATGTTCCCGGATTTTGCGTTCCTTACGCGGTTGGGCTATTATGGGAAACCCTTGACAGTTCGCCTTGAGTAAAACTCCTCCAGCAATGCCCAACATTGGTTTTACCATTTGCCACCTAGCCTTTTCTTTCCCTTGGGTTCTGCAGACTCAAGGGTCATCTTATTTTAACCCCCCGGGCCAATGCTCCTCTGAGTGTTGGTCCACCTGTCAGCTGCCGGTGGCCACCAGGGGCAACTCTGGGCTGGCCTACCCGTACCTAGGACAATCTGAGTGTGCCCTGAGAAAGAGATATGTGCAGCTCCTATCAGGATTTGTCGGCACATTCGGGCGATGTTGCTGGATTTGTTTTAACTTGTCGAAGTGTCTTGTAGAACCGGGATACCGAGTCTGATCGGGATGTCTCGGGAGAAGGCCTATTCCTTTGTTGACCGTGAGAGCTTGTCATGGGCTAAGTTGGGACACCCCTGCAGGGATTTGAACTTTCAAAAGTCGTGCCCGCGGTTATGGGCAGATGGGAATTTGTTAATGTCCGGTTGTAGAAAACCTAAAGTTGACCTTAATTAAAATACATCCACCGCGTGTGTTGCCGAGATGGTCTCTTCTCGGCGGAGTCCGGGAAGTGAACACGGTGTTGGAGTTATGCTTGACGTAGGTTGTTCTAGGATCAGTTCTTGATCATAGATTCTCGAAATGTGCTTTGCCTTCTCTTCTCGCTCTCATTTGCGTATGTTAGACACCATATATGCTAGTTGCTTGCTGCAGCTCCACCTCATACCTTTTACCTTACCCATAAGCTTAAATAGTCTTGATCACGAGGGTGCGAGATTGCTGAGTCCTCGTGACTCACAGATACTTCCAAAACCAGTTTGCAGGTGCCGATGTTACACAGCAGGTGACGCAACCAAGCTCAAGGAGGAGCTCGATGAAGATCTTGTCCTTTGTGTTGTTTCGTTCTAGTTGATCAGTAGTGGAGCCCAGTTGGGGTCGATCGGGGATCTATGTAGCATTTGGGGTAGTCTTCTTTTATTTTGGTTCCGTAGTTGGACCTTGCTTGTATCTGGATGATGTAATGCTTTATTCATGTATTGTGTGAAGTGGCGATTGTAAGCCAACTATGTATCTCTTTCCCTTATGTATTACATGGGTTGTGTGAAGATTACCTCACTTGCGACATTGCTTTCAATACGGATATGCCTCTAAGTCGTGCTTCGACATGTGGGAGATATAGCCGCATCGAGGGCGTTACACGCGCCCTCCACCCTCGTGGCCCCCCTATTGCTCCACCGACATACTCCTTCCTCCTATATATACCTACGTACCCCCAAACAATCAGATACGAAGCCAAACCCTAATTCCACCGCCATAAATTTCTGTATCCACGAGATCCCATCTTGGGGCCTGTTTCGGAGCTCCGCCGGAGGGGGCATCGATCACGGAGGGCTTCTACATCAACACCATAGCCCTTCCGATGAAGTGTGAGTAGTTTACCTTAGACCTTCGGCTCCATAGTTATTAGCTAGATGGCTTCTTCTCTCTTTTTGGATCTCAATACAAAGTTCTCCCCCTCTCTTGTGGAGATCTATTCGATGTAATCTTCTTTTGCAGTGTGTTTGTTGAGACAGATGAATTGTGGGTTTATGATCAAGTTTATATATTTGAATCTTCTCTGAATTCTTTTATGTATAATTGGTTATCTTTGCAAGTCTCTTCGAATTATCAGTTTGGTTTGGCCTACTAGATTGATCTTTCTTGCAATGGGAGAAGTGCTTAGCTTTGGGTTCAATCTTGCGGTGTCCTTTCCCAGTGACAGTAGGGGCAGCAAGGCACGTATTGTATTGTTGCCATCGAGGATATCAAGATGGTTTTTTTATCATATTGCAAGAATTTATCCCTCTACATCATGTCATCTTGCTTAAGGCGTTACTCTGTTCTTATGAACTCAATACTCTAGATGCATGCTGGATAGCGGTCGATGTGTGGAGTAATAGTAGTAGATGCAGGCAGGAGTCGGTCTACTTGTCTTGGACGTGATGCCTATATACATGATGATACCTAGATATTCTCATAACTATGCTCAATTCTGTCAATTTCTCAAGAGTAATGTGTTCACCCACCGTAAAATACTTATGCTCTTGAGAGAAGCCACTTGTGAAACCTATGGCCCCCGGGTCTATCTTCATCATATTAATCTTCCAACACTTAGTTATTTTCATTGCCTTTTATTTTACTTTGCATCTTTATCATAAAAATACCAAAATATTATCTTATCATATCTATCAAATCTCACTCTCGTAAGTGACCGTGTAGGGATTGACAACCCCTTATCGCGTTGGTTGCGAGGATTTATTTGTTTTGTGCAGGTGCGAGGGACTCGCACGTAGCTTCCTACTGTATTGATACCTTGGTTCTCAAAAACTGAGGGAAATACTTGTGGAGCTGCAGCAAGCGACTAGCAAATATCGTGGCTAACTTATTCGCAAAAGAGAGCGAGAAGAGGAGGCAAAGCGCGAGCGAGAAACTAGATAGCAACCTGCGCAAACATTACTCCAACACCGTGTCCACTTCCCGGACTCCGCCGAGAAGAGGCCATCATGGTAACACACTCAGTTGATTCATTTTAATTAAGTTAAGGTTCAAGTTATCTACAACCAGACATTAACAAATTTCCATCTGCCCATAACCGCGGGCACGGCTTTTGAAAGTTCAAATCCCTGTAGGGGAGTCCCAACTTAGCCCATGACAATCTCTCACGGTCAACGAAGGAATAGACCTCCTCCCAAGATGTTCCGATCAGACTCGGTATCTCGGTTCTTCAAGACACTTCGACAGGTTAAAACAAGACCAGCAACACCGCCCGAATGTGCCGACAAATCCCGATAGGAGCTGCACATATCTCTTTCTCAGGGCACAATCGGATAAGCAATCCGTACAACTAAAACCAGCCCTCAAGTTTCCCCGAGGTGGCGCTGCAAGGGGCTCTAGGTTGGACCAACACTCAGAGGAGCACTGGCCCGGGGGGGGTTTAAAATAAGATGACCCTCGGGCTCCGGAAACCCAAGGGAAAAGAGGCTAGGTGGCAAATGGTAAGACCAAGGTTGGGCATTGCTGGAAAAGCTTTAATCAAGGCGAACTATCAAGGGGTTCCCATTATAACCCAACCGCGTAAGGAACGCAAAATCCGGGAACATAACACCGATATGACGGAAACTAGGGCGGCAAGAGTGGAACCAAACACTAGGCGAGAGGCCAAGCCTTCCACCCTTTACCAAGTATATAGATGCATTAAGATAACAAGATAATATAATGATATCCCAAAAAGTAAATAAATGTTCCAACAAGGAACGACCTCCAATCTTCACCTGCAACCAGCAACGCTATAAGAGGGGCTGAGCAAAGCGGTACCATAGCCAATCAACGGTTTGCTAGGACATGGTGGGTTAGAGGTTTGACATGGCAATTTGGGAGGCTTGAAAGCAAGTGGTAGGCATCGTAGCATTGGCATAGCAAAAGAGCGAGCATTCTAGCATAGCAAAGATAGTAGTGATTTCGAGGGTATGATCATCTTGCCTGCACAGTTGTCAGAGTTTACTGGATCCTCGAAAACAAACTCAATGGGCTCCTCGTTAGCGAACTCGTCTCCCGGCTCTACCCAAACAAGACAAACAAGCAACAAGGACACAATCAACCACGTGCAAGGATCAAACAAGATGATGCAATGAGGATATGCTATGCGGGATGCGATGCGGGATGCATATGCAAGATATGACAGGAAATGCAAGAACCTGGCCTCAACTTGGAAATCCAAGTGTGCCACTAGAAATATGAGATGAAATCGCTTGAAAACGATATAAAGAACGCCGGAATCGGAGTTACGGTTAGGAAATGGCAAGCGATTCAAATATGACACCGGTCTGCGATTTACAGCAAGTAGCCATCTAAAAGCAATGAGATAAACATGCTACAGCACTCAAACATGATGGCAAAGTACAGGGCAGGGATGCATTCATGATGCTTAACAAAAGTATAGCACTTAGCTATGGCCAATTCATACACTAACAGGTTCAAACAAGCATGGCAAAAATGCATATGGCAAACAGATCTCAGACTTAGTGAAATTAACACTTGTCTGGAATTTCAGATCAGGTAGCACACTTCAGACCAACAAAACTACATGCTACATGTCCTGAGCATGGAAAAGTAAAGCATGGCATGGAATTACTCAAAGAGCTTAACAAAAGTCCCTTAGTGACCTTGAGCCAAAGGGGATCAGAAAATACAATTGCAAGCATGTGAACATAACAAAAAACATAATCAGTTTTCAGACTTAGTGAAAACTGGCACATGCTGAAACATAACTCAAGTAGGCATGTTTACGAGCTCGGTGCACTCACTACAGAGCAAGTCATGATAAGCTAAGCATACACCCATTAATAATACATAAAATTCAAGCTAGTCATGGCAAGAACAATAGCATAGCATGCACGGATCAACTCAACATCATCGGCAAAATTGCAAACAAGTTGACAATCTGCCCGGATTCACAAAGTAGCAAAAGTAGAGCTCGATTGACTCAAGCTAGAGTGCTCCATAAATGCAAACAAAGACATGGATGGATAGAGCACTACAATATTGACAAAACATCCTTACTGATCATCCCCAAAAGAGGCACGGATCACTAGGAAACAACAAGAACATATAGCATCAGGAGATAAACAGATCAAGGACTTAGTGGAAATGCTAAGTCCCTGAAAACAGAATTAACAAATGCCTCACTTGGCAAGCTTGTGCTAGTCACCACACACATCACAAAAATACATGGGTTGCACCTCTGGAAATATGACAAAACCCTTAACAAAACATATGTAGAGCATCAGGGCATAACATGCACACAATAATCATGGCAAAAATGACAAAAAGCTAAATGGAGTAGCAGATCTGATAGTTATCCCAAGTAGCTCTCTTCTAACAGCATTTCGGGCATCAAGATGAACTCAAATGAAAATGATGCAATGGAATGAAATGATGTACTCTCTGAGATGAACATTTTGATATGCTATATGCCCAAATCGGAGCTACGGATGAGGAGATACGATGCTATGAACATGAGCACATGGATCTGCGATTCCGAGGACTTGGAAGAAAAACCACCAGGGTTTACTGTTCATCCGCGACGGATCCAGATCGGCGCATGGATCGAGGTTGACCGGGGCACTGTAGACGCCGGAGTCGAAGGTGGCCGGAGCTGCTCCGGGGACTTGCCGCGGAGGAGGGGACGAGGCCGGCCGGAGGAGGTCGCCGGACAGCGGCGGGGCGGCGAGCACCGGGCGGCGGGGCGGCGCGAGCTCGGCGAGCGACCGGGGACGAAGCAGGCCGGCAAGGTGGCGGCAATGGCGCGCGGCGGTGTGGCGCTCTGGGCACGGGCGGCGCTGGGGGAAGAAGGGGCCAGGCGCGGGCGCGGGATCTGACCCGGATCAGCCCCGCGCGGGCCGGATCTGGGCCGGCGGGCGGCGCGGCGAAGTGGGGAGCGGGGCGGACAGGTGGCGGCGGTTGATTGGCGGCGGGGATTTTTGTCCGGCGCGGATCCGGACACGTCCGTCGGCGCGCGAGGAAGAGAACTAGGGTTTCGGGAGGAAGGAGAAGAAGATTTCGGAGGGGTCTTTATATAGGCATAGAAGGAGCTAGGAGAGTCCAAATGAGGTGCTGTTTTTGGCCATGCGATCATGATCGAACGATCTAGATGATGGAGAAGGCTTAGGTGGGTTTTGGGCCAAATTGGAGGGGCGTTGGGCTGCAACACACACAAGGCCTTTTCGGTCCTTCGGTAGGAGTATCAAACGAAGTCCAAATGATACGAAACTTGACAGGCGGTCTACCAGTAGTAAACCAAGGCTGCTTGGCAAGTCTCGGTCCAATCCGGAAATGATTGATCCCCACATACGAAAGAAAGCTATGAATGACCACCGGAGGAGAACGAAGCGCCGGAATGCAAAACGGACAACGGGGAAAATGCTCGAATGCATGAGATGAACACATATGCAAATGCAATGCACATGATGACATGATATGAGATGCATGACAACGACAACAACACACGGAGACAAAGACCCAAACCCGAGAAAATAAATTAACTTAACACCGAAACGGCAAGAGTTGGAGTACAAATTGGGAAAGTTACATCCGGGGTGTTACAACACTCCACCACTACGAAAGGATCTCGTCCCGAGATCTAGGAATGAAAGAACGCCGGGTACTTAGAACGGAGGTGATCCTCGCGTTCCCAGGTAGCTTCACGGTCGGAATGATGTGACCACTTGACTTTGAGAAATTTGATTGACTTGTTGCGAGTCTTGCGTTCAGTCTCTTCAAGAATAGCAATTGGGTGCTCACGATAAGAGAGATCTTCTTGGAGCTCAATGTCCTCGAAGTTGACGGTGCGGTCAGGAGTCTTGAAGCACTTTCGAAGCTGAGAGACATGGAACACGTCATGAACATTTGCAAAGTTTGAAGGAAGGTCGAGTTGATAGGCGAGATCGCCTCTCTTGCTGACAATCTTGAAAGGTCCCACATATCTGGGGGCAAGCTTCCCTTTGATACCGAAGCGGCGAGTACCTTTCATAGGAGAGACGCGGAGGTAAACATGATCTCCGATCTCGAAAGCCAAATCACGGTGCTTACTATCATAGTAGCTCTTCTGGCGGGATTGGGCTGCTTTGAGGTTATCACGAATGACTTTGCACATTTCCTCTGCCTTTGTGATTAAGTCATTACACAAAAGCTGACGTTCACCGATTTTAGACCAGTTGAGAGGGGTACGGCACTTCCTGCCATACAGAATTTCAAATGGGGCCTTTCCCTAACTTGCTTGAAAACTGTTGTTGTAGGAGAATTCAGCATAAGGAAGACAATCCTCCCACTTCATGCCGAAGGAGATCACACAAGCCCTGAGCATATCTTCAAGAATCTGGTTGACACGCTCGACTTGACCGCTAGTTTGAGGATGGAAAGCTGTGCTGAAGCGGATGTTGGTGCCCATGGCCTTCTAGAAGGAATCCCAAAACTTTGAGGTAAAGATGCTGCCACGGTCTGAAGAGATCACTTGTGGAATACCGTGCAGAGAGACAATACGAGAGGTATAGAGTTCCGCCAATTGAGCTGTAGTGATTGACTCTTTGATAGGCAGAAAGTGAGCCACTTTAGTGAGTTTGTCGATGACAACGAATATAGCATCATTGCCATGCTTGGACTTTGGAAACCCAGTCACGAAGTCCATTTCAATGTGGTCAAACTTCCATTCTGGAATGGCAAGAGGTTGGAGGAGACCAGCTGGTCTTTGGTGTTCTGCCTTCACTCTTCTGCAGACATCACATTCATTCACGAATTGAGCAATCTTGCGCTTCATTCGAGTCCACCAATAAGCCTGCTTGAGGTCCTGATACATCTTCGTGCTCCCAGGGTGGATGGAGAGGAGAGAATTGTGAGCCTCGTTCATGATCACTTTACGGAGGTCACCTTTGGGTACAACAATACGATCCTCGAAGAAGAGAGTATCCTTGTCATCAAGGCGGTAGCACTTGTACTTGGGTTGACTCTTGGCAATCCCAATCTTCACCTTTTTCACCATAGCATCAAGAAGCTGGGCTTGGCGAATCTGGTCTTCCAAGGTAGGAGAGACTTGAAGGTTGGCGAGGAAACCTTGAGGAACAACTTGCAGATTAAGTTTGCGGAAAGCTTCACAAAGCTCGGGTTGATAAGGCTTGAGAATCAGACTGTTGCAATAAGCTTTCCTGCTCAATGCGTCAGCAATCACATTGGCCTTGCCTGGAGTATACTCGATACTCGGATTATACTCTTGAATCATTTCGACCCATCGAGTTTGCCTGAGGTTGAGATTAGGCTGAGTGAAGATGTACTTGAGACTCTTGTGATCAGTGAAAATGTCCACTTTTCTTCCCAATAAGAGATGTCTCCAAGTCAAAAGAGCATGCACAACTGCCGCCAACTCGAGATCATGAGTGGGGTAGTTCTTCTCATTAGGCTTCAACTGGCGAGAGGTATAAGCAACAACTTTCTTCTCTTGCATCAATACTGCGCCAAGACCTTGGAGAGAGGCATCACAAAAGACCTCGTACGGCTTGGATTCATCAGGCGGAGTCAGAACTGGAGCAGTGATCAATTTCTCTTTCAAAGTGTTGAAAGCAATGTCACACTCCGGAGACCAAATGTACTTGACGTGCTTCTGGAAAAGATTTGAGAGAGGCTTCGCGATCTTAGAAAAGTTTTCAACGAATCTTCGGCAATAGCTTGCGAGACCGAGGAAGCTACGGAGTTGCTTCACGTTCTGAGGAGGTTCCCAATTCACAATTGCAGACACCTTCTCAGGATTCACGGCAATGCCCTTGGCAGAGATGATATGACCAAGATAAAGAACCTCATCGAGCCAAAATTCGCACTTGGAGAACTTGGCGTAGAACTGATGTTCCCTGAGCTTATCGAGTACCAGACGCAAGTGCTTGGCATGATCTTCCTTGTTCTTGGAGAAAATCAGAATGTCGTCGAGATAGACCAAAACGAAGTCATTGGTGTAGGCGTTGAAGATGAAGTTCATCATGCGAGAGAACGTCGGAGGAGCGTTGACGAGGCCAAAAGACATGACAGTGTATTCATATGAACCATAGCTTGTCCTGAAAGCCGTCTTGGGAATATCTTGCTCACGGATTTGAATCTGATGATAACCTATACGGAGATCAAGCTTGGAGAATACTTGGGCACCTTTGAGTTGTTCGAACAGCTCGTTGATGTTGGGAAGTGGGTATTTGTTCTTGATGGTCTTCTTGTTCAATGGACGGTAATCAACACAAAGTCGGTCCATTCCATCCTTCTTCTTCACAAAAAGAACACCACAAACCCACGGAGAAGAACTAGGCCGGATGAGACCCATTTTCTCTTGAATATCGAGTTGCTTTTTTAGCTCCTTCAACTCTTCAGGTCCGAGCTTGTAAGGACGCTTGCACACAGGTTCCGTGCCAGGCTCAAGATCAATAACGAATTCAACTGGCCGGTGCGGAGGCATTCCTGGAAGCTCTTCTGGAAAGACGTCTTGATATTCGCAAACGACTGGAATTTGAGACATGGCATCGATTTCACCCTTCTCATTGAGAGAAAACAGACGGATGGTATTATCCCGAGCGGGAAAGACAATTGCATCCTCAGACGAATGAGTCAATTGAATCTGCCTTGCTGCACAATCAAGATGTGCCTTGTGCTTAGAAAGCCAATCAATTCCGAGAATAAGATCAATATCCGAGTCACCAAGAACATTTGGAGAGGACAAGAACTTATAGTCACCCAAAGTGATTGTAACATCTGGAACACATACTCGAGATGTCATTTGACGGGCCGGAGAGACAATAGCCAATGGTTTCGGCAACACTTGAGTAACAAAATCATGCTTAGATGCAAAAGGTCTCGAGATGAAACAATGCGATGCACCAGTGTCAAAAAGAACTCTTGCGGGAATATCATTAACAAGAAGGTTACCCATGATGACATCTGATGAATCCTCTGCCTGAGCTGCATTCACCATATTGACCTTGGCGTACTTGGGGTTATGCTTGACCACAGTTGTACTTGCCGATCGGACAGGAGGAGTAGGAGGAAGACGCCTCTGGTTGAAACACTTGTTGGCATAGTGACCCTTCTGTTGGCACTTGTTGCATGTGACCTCTGAAAGCGGATGGTGGTACGGAGCACTCGATCTTGGAGCTTGAGACGAAGTCTTGTTCTGAAAGCCAGGGTTGGGTGGGTGGGAAGATCCACTGCCACCTTTGCTCTTCTACTGATACGGCTGATGGAACGGAGGAGGAGGAAGCCAATACTTCTGCTGCTTGGCCACTTGAGTAGAGGAAGAAGGAGTAACATCTCTGACTCGCTTCTTGGAAGCATCACACCTCAACTGAGCAGCCTCTTGATTCAATGCCATGTTGTAGAACTCACCGTATCTCAAGGGCTCGAAGAGAACAAGAGCTAGCTGAATTTCTTATCTGAGACCACCCCTGAACTGGTATATCATGCTCTTCTCATCAGGGACGTCCTGCTTGGCAAAGCGGGCGAGCTTCTGAAACAACTTGTTGTAGTCATAGACAGACAAAGAGCCTTGCTTCAGGTTGAGGAATTCCTCACGCTTGCTTTCAACCACGCTCTGAGGAATATGATGAGCTCGGAAATCTCGAAGGAAATCATCCCAAGTGATAACACGTCCACCTCTGGAATCCTTGTACTGCTGGAACCATTCTGCAGCTTGATCTTTGAGTTGGAAGGAAGCGAACTTGACAAAGTCCTCAGGCCTGACGTTACTGCACTCGAAATGCTTGCACGGATCCACAAGCCAATCGTCAGCATCGGTTGCCTCAACACAATTGCTGAAAGTCTTTGGCCCGTTAGCAAGGAACTGGTTGAGTGTAGCAAAGTGATTCTGATTGTTGTCTTGATTCCCTTGGTTGCCTTGATTGTGCTCTTGGAGAATTTGCATGATCAACTATGTGTTTGCATTGGTTGCGGCCATCACAGCTTGCCATGCCTCCGAAGGAGGTGGAGGTGGTGGCGGATCAGGATTCGGAGTCGTGCGCGTTGGAGGAGCCATCCTGAAGAGGTTGACACCATTAGCACATTGACAGACAAATATTGAAGCTGAATCCAACGGAATGAAAATTGCAACATATAGTCTTCACATCCGAACAAAATGAACGAATGCATTCCTCTTGAAATGGTCACATATCCATAAATTGAGAAGCCACTTAGAATTAAGGTAGAGAAATAAATCAACAAGGTATGGATCAAGAACGAATAATCGGTAAGAAATCCCAATCTCAAACCAATATCCGTGGAAGAAGAACTAGAGCTACTAGAATTCCCACCTATGAAACTCCCGAACCTTTCCGGTTATGCAATCAGGTGTTGGGGATACAGGGGAAGCATAATATCTCACCCAAACTAGCAAATCCTACATCCAGCTATATCCATCCTTCAATACATAACCAAGAAACCTTTGGAAACCATCTACCTCAACCTTCGAAAAGCATCCGTTATACAAGTTATGGCGATACTCCCGAACTCCCGCCCCAGTACTGGGTGGCGTCGAGGTTATCTCACCAACGAACTGCATAAAAGAGATTTTCGATGTCGGTGTACTAAACTCAGGTATTCCCTCAGAGCTCAACTCCCCGGGACACTTCCACTAAACCCCTGACAGGAGGCACCAAGACAATGTTCTCATCATAAAACCATCGGAACGATTCCAAGATACCCGCGTGATCCTAAAATTTTTTAGTGAAATTTGAGAAGAGAAGAGTCAAAACTCTACGTCAGGATGCCTTACCAGAGCGATGAGGAGACTGGGAAGTAAAAAGAATTCCTAAACTCTCCGATATATAATTCCTAAATGACTCAAAACATTTTTCTAGACACAACTCGGCCGCTAAAAACGATCAAGCAATGGGGCTCCTAAGGTCGGGGAAGGCTCTGATTAACAACTTGTAACACCCTCGATGCGACTATATCTCCCACGTGTCGAGGCACGACTTATAGGCATAATCGCATTGAAGGCATATGTCGCAAGTTAGGCAATCTTCGCAACATCCCATGTAATATAAATCATAAAGGGGAGATAACATAGTTGGCTTACACTTTCCACGTCAATCAAGTATATAAATAACATTACATCATCCAAACACTCATGGCCCGACTATGGTGCCAAAATAAAAGATAACCCAACAAGCGACACAGTCCCGATCGCCCCAACTGGGCACCACTACTGATCATCAGGAAAGGAAACATAGTAACGTTGAGAGTCCTCGTCGAACTCCCACTTGAGCTCAAGTGCGTCCCCTGGAGCGGAATCATCAGGCCCTGCATCTGGTGTAATAGTAATCTTTGAGCCACAGGGACTCAGCAATCTCGCACCCTCGCGATCAAGACTATTTAAGCTTATAGGTAAGGAAAGGTAAATATAAGTGGAGCTGCAGCAAGCGACTAGCAAATATCGTGGCTAACTTATTCGCAAAAGAGAGCGAGAAGAGGAGGCAAAGCACGAGCGAGAAACTAGAGAGCAACCTGCGCAAACATTACTCCAACACCGTGTCCACTTCCCGGACTCCGCCGAGAAGAGGCCATCACGGTAACACACTAAGTTGATTCATTTTAATTAAGTTAAGGTTCAAGTTATCTACAACCGGACATTAACAAATTTCCATCTGCCCATAACCGCGGGCACGGCTTTTGAAAGTTCAAATCCCTGTAGGGGAGTCCCAACTTAGCCCATGACAAGCTCTCATGGTCAACAAAGGAATAGACCTCCTCCCAAGACGTTCCGATCAGACTCGGTATCTCGGTTCTTCAAGACACTTCGACAGGTTAAAACAAGACCAGCAACACCGCCCGAATGTGCCGACAAATCCCGATAGGAGCTGCACATATCTCTTTCTCAGGGCACAATCGGATAAGCAATCCGTACAACTAAAACCAGCCCTCAAGTTTCCCCGAGGTGGCGCTGCAAGGGGCTCTAGGTTGGACCAACACTCAGAGGAGCACTGGCCCGGGGGGGGGGGGGTTTAAAATAAGATGACCCTCGGGCTCCGGAAACCCAAGGGAAAAGAGGCTAGGTGGCAAATGGTAAGACCAAGGTTGGGCATTGCTGGAAAAGCTTTAATCAAGGCGAACTATCAAGGGGTTCCCATTATAACCCAACCGCGTAAGGAACGCAAAATCCGGGAACATAACACCGATATGACGGAAACTAGGGCGGCAAGAGTGGAACAAAACACTAGGCGAGAGGCCGAGCCTTCCACCCTTTACCAAGTATATAGATGCATTAAGATAACAAGATAATATAATGATATCCCAACAAGTAAATAAATGTTCCAACAAGGAACGACCTCCAATCTTCACCTGCAACTAGCAACGCTATAAGAGGGCTGAGCAAAGCGGTAACATAGCCAATCAACGGTTTGCTAGGACATGGTGGGTTAGAGGTTTGACATGGCAATTTGGGAGGCTTGAAAGCAAGTGGTAGGCATCGTAGCATTGGCATAGCAAAAGAGCGAGCAATCTAGCATAGCAAAGATAGTAGTGATTTCGAGGGTATGATCATCTTGCCTGCACAGTTGTCAGAGTTTACTGGATCCTCGAAAACAAACTCAATGGGCTCCTCGTTAGCGAACTTGTCTCCCAGCTCTACCCAAACAAGACAAACAAGCAACAAGGACACAATCAACCACGTGCAAGGATCAAACAAGATGATGCAATGAGGATATGCTATGCGGGATGCGATGCGGGATGCATATGCAAGATATGACAGGAAATGCAAGAACCTGGCCTCAACTTGGAAATCCAAGTGTGCCACTGGAAATATGAGATGAAATCGCTTGAAAACGATATAAAGAACGCCGGAATCGGAGTTACGGTTTGGAAATGGCAAGCGATTCAAATATGACACCGGTCTGCGATTTACAGCAAGTAGCCATCTAAAAGCAATGAGATAAACATGCTACAACACTCAAACATGATGGCAAAGTACAGGGCAGGGATGCATTCATGATGCTTAACAAAAGTCTAGCACTTAGCTACGGCCAATTCATCCACTAACAGATTCAAACAAGCATGGCAAACATGCATATGGCAAACAGATCTCAGACTTAGTGAAATTAACACTTGTCTGGAATTTCAGATCAGGTAGCACACTTCAGAGCAACAAAACTACATGCTACATGTCCTGAGCATGGAAAAGTAAAGCATGGCATGGAGTTACTCAAAGAGCTTAACAAAAGTCCCTTAGTGACCTTGAGCCAAAAGGGATCAGAAAATACAATTGCAAGCATGTGAACATAGCAAAAAACATAATCAGTTTTCAGACTTAGTGAAAACTGGCACATGCTGAAACATAACTCAAGTAGGCATGTTTACGAGCTCGGTGCACTCATTACAGAGCAAGTCATGATAAGCTAAGCATACACCCATTAATAATACATAAAATTCAAGCTAGTCATGGCAAGAACAATAGCATAGCATGCACGGATCAACTCAACATCATCGGCAAAATTGCAAACAAGTTGATAATCTGCCCAGATTCACAAAGTAGCAAAAGTAGAGCTCGATTGACTCAAGCTAGGGTGCTCCATAAATGCAAACAAAGACATAGATGGATAGAGCACTACAAGATTAACAAAACATCCTTACTGATCATCCTCAAAAGAGGCACGGATCACTAGGAAACAACAAGAACATATGGCATCATGAGATAAACAGATCAAGGACTTAGTGGAAATGCTAAGTCCCTGAAAACAGAATTAACAAGTGCCTCACTTGGCAAGCTTGTGCTAGTAACCACACACATCACAAAAATACATGGGTTGCACCTCTGGAAAGATGACAAAACCCTTAACAAAACATATGTAGAGCATCAGGGCATAACATGCACACAATAATCATGGCAAAAATGACAAAAAACTAAATGGAGTAGCAGATCTGATAGTTATCCCAAGTAGCTCTCTTCTAACAGCATTTCGGGCATCAAGATGAACTCAAATGAAAATGATGCAATGGAATGAAATGATGTACTCTCTGAGATGAACATTTTGATATGCTATATGCCAGAATCGGAGCTACGGATGAGGAGATACGATGCTATGAACATGAGCACATGGATCTGCGATTCTGAGGACTTGGAAGAAAAACCACCTAGGGTTTACTGTTCATCCGCGACGGATCCAGATTGGCGCACGGATCGTGGTTGACTGGGGCACTGTAGACGCCGGAGTCGAAGGTGGCCGGAGCTGCTCCGGGGACTTGCCGCGGAGGAGGGGACGAGGCCGGCCGGAGGAGGTCGCTGGACAGCGGCGGGGCGGCGAGCACCGGGCGGCGGGGCGGCGCGAGCTCGGCGAGCGACCGGGGACGAAGCCGGCCGGCAAGGTGGCGGCAATGGCGCGCGGCGGCGTGGCGCTCTGGGCACGGGCGGCGTTCGGGGAAGAAGGGGCCAGGCGCGGGCGCGGGATCTGGCCCGGATCAGCCCCACGCGGGCCGGATCTGGGCCGGCGGGCGGCGCGGCGAAGTGGGGAGCGGGGCGGACAGGTGGCGGCGGTTGATTGGCGGCGGGGATTTTTGTCCGGCGCGGATCCGGACACGTCCGTCGGCGCGCGAGAAAGAGAACTAGGGTTTCGGGAGGAAGGAGAAGAAGATTTCGGAGGGGTCTTTATATAGGCATAGAAGGAGCTAGGAGAGTCCAAATGAGGTGCGGTTTTCGGCCACGCGATCGTGATCGAACGATCTAGATGATAGAGAAAGCTTAGGTGGGTTTTGGGCCAAATTGGAGGGGCGTTGGGCTGCAACACACACGAGGCCTTTTCGGTCCTTCGGTTAACCATAGGAGTATCAAACAAAGTCCAAATGATAAGAAACTTGACAGGCGGTCTACCGGTAGTAACCAAGGCCGCTTGGCAAGTCTCGGTCCAATCTGGAAATGTTTAATCCCCACATACGAAAGAAAGCTAGAAATGACCATCGGAGGAGAACGAAGCGCCGGAATGCAAAATGGACAACGGGGAAAATGCTCGAATGCATGAGATGAACATGTATGCAAATGCAATGCACATGATGACATGATATGAGATGCATGACAACGACAACAACACACGGAGACAAAGACCCGAACCCGAGAAAATAAATTAACTTAACGCCGAAACGGCAAGAGTTGGAGTACAAATTGGGAAAGTTACATCCGGGGTGTAACACATGTACCACTACACCGCACCAAAACGCAAGACCGTCCCGGATATTGTCGAGTACCACTTCGGTTCTGGAACGCGACGAGTACCACGACACCCATGTCCCGTCAAGTTCGACTACAACGACTACAACGTGTACCACTACCATCGTCGAAGACCCGTGTAACGCATGCGTCAAGTACCTCTTCGGAAGACCCGAACGTCTATGCACCATGTATGACTACCGTCGCCGAAGACCGCGAGTACAACTACTTCCCAATACGGCTCCAAGTTCCACCACAGATGCCCATGTCGAATTCACCAAGTACCGCACCGGAATGCCAAGTACATGGATATGCCAAGTTCCCCTCCGAACATGTACGAATACGCCCGGTGATGCGACAAGTACCCCGATAACGTGTACAACTACTCCGTCAAGACCGGACCGACAAGCACCCCGGCGTCGTGTGAACCACTACCGTCACCCCGAAGAGATTGGAGTCATCAAGTTCCCCTTCGAACCGGGAACAACTACTTCTTTCTACATCCCTTTGAACCCAAACCGTCCCAAACCGCGCACTTCGAAGGTATAACCGCCAAGCCGATGACCCCGTGGTTGAATGCTTGCGATGTACGAGATGCACCCTTTTGTTTGCACCGTGTCCAATTTGTCACTCGTTTCCTTGTCGCCAACTCGTGGGACACCCGGAATCCGGGAGCGCCCCACCATCTTTTGCATGCATCCGCACAATTCTCCTTTGCATCGGTATCTCAATCGAGTTACCAGAACCGGAACGTTACCGTGGCACCGTTTCATTATCGTTGCCGTGGCACCCCTTTCATTTCCGCCACGATGACAAATGCATCATATCTTATCATGTCAACGTTTCCATAAATACCGCATAAAACTTGCATGTGTCATTCGCATCATGATAATAACATTTAAATGTTTAAAATTGTTGTTGCACCAAATTGATAATTGCATATGGGGATTTACCGGATTTGTTGTTTGTTATTTCCGGCCTCATTTAAACTTGCCTAAATGTTTAGTTTACTTATGCTTCACCCCTTGCCATGTTCATCAACATTTAATATTGTTGGGTACATAAATGAGATCAAACTAAATAACTTGAATGCATTTTGAGCTCCACTTAATTTGTAGTATTCTTTATGCACTTTGCCATGCCATGCCTCATTAAACCGGACATACATCATAATAGTTTGTGCATCTTGCCATGCTTATGTGGTGGTTGTTTATTATGTTGTGTGCTTCTTTCCGGTGTTGGTTCTTCGGGTTGGTTCCGATAACGTCACGTTTTTGAGGAACCATTCGACTACGTCCGTTTGTCTTCTTCATGGACTCGTTCTTCTTCCTTGCGGGATCTCAGGCAAGATGACCATACCCTCAAAATCACTTCTATCTTTGCTTGCTAGTTGCTCGCTCTTTTGCTATGCCTATGCTGCGATACCTACCACTTGCTTATCATGCCTCCCATATTGTTGAGCCAAGCCTCTATCCCACCTTGTCCTAGCAAACCGTTGATTGGCTATATTACCGCTTTGCTCAGCCCCTTTTATACCGTTGTTAGTTGCAGGTGAAGATTGAAGTTTGTTCCTTGTTGGAACATGGAGATGTTGTTCCTTGTTGGAACATGTTTACTTGTTGGGATATCACAATATATCTTATTTAATTAATGCATCTATATACTTGGTAAAGGGTGGAAGGCTCGGCCTTATGCCTTGTGTTTTGTTCCACTCTTGCCGCCCTAGTTTCCGTCATATCGGTGTTATGTTCCCGGATTTTGCGTTCCTTACGCGGTTGGGCTATTATGGGAACCCCTTGATAGTTCGCCTTGAGTAAAACTCCTCCAGCAATGCCCAACATTGGTTTTACCATTTTCCACCTAGCCTTTTCTTTCCCTTGGGTTCTGCAGACTCAAGGGTCATCTTATTTTAACCCCCCGGGCCAATGCTCCTCTGAGTGTTGGTCCACCTATCAGCTGCCGGTGGCCACCAGGGGCAACTCTGGGCTGGCCTACCCGTACCTAGGACAATCTGAGTGTGCCCTGAGAAAGAGATATGTGCAGCTCCTATCAGGATTTGTCGGCACATTCGGGCTATGTTGCTGGATTTGTTTTAACTTGTCGAAGTGTCTTGTAGAACCGGGATACCGAGTCTGATCGGAATGTCTCGGGAGAAGGCCTATTCCTTTGTTGACCGTGAGAGCTTGTCATGGGCTAAGTTGGGACACCCCTGCAGGGATTTGAACTTTCAAAAGTCGTGCCCGCAGTTATGGGCAGATGGGAATTTGTTAATGTCCAGTTGTTGAAAACCTAAAGTTGACCTTAATTAAAATACATCCACCGTGTGTGTTGCCGAGATGGTCTCTTCTCGGCGGAGTCCGGGAAGTGAACACGGTGTTGGAGTTATGCTTGACGTAGGTTGTTCTAGGATCAGTTCTTGATCATAGATTCTCAAAATGTGCTTTGCCTTCTCTTCTCGCTCTCATTTGCGTATGTTAGACACCATATATGCTAGTTGCTTGCTGCAGCTCCACCTCATACCTTTTACCTTACCCATAAGCTTAAATAGTCTTGATCGCGAGGGTGCGAGATTGCTGAGTCCTCGTGACTCACAGATACTTCCAAAACCAGTTTGCAGGTGCCGATGTTACACAGCAGGTGACGCAACCAAGCTCAAGGAGGAGCTCGATGAAGATCTTGTCCTTTGTGTTGTTTCGTTCTAGTTGATCAGTAGTGGAGCCCAGTTGGGGTCGATCCGGGATCTATGTAGCATTTGGGGTAGTCTTCTTTTATTTTGGTTCCGTAGTCGGACCTTGCTTGTATCTGGATGATGTAATGTTTTATTCATGTATTGTGTGAAGTGGCGATTGTAAGCCAACTATGTATCTCTTTCCCTTATGTATTACATGGGTTGTGTGAAGATTACCTCACTTGCGACATTGCTTTCAATGCGGATATGCCTCTAAGTCGTGCTTCGACACGTGGGAGATATAGCCGCATCAAGGGCGTTACACGCGCCCTCCACCCTCGTGGCCCCCCTATTGCTCCACCGACATACTCCTTCCTCCTATATATACCTACGTACCCCCAAACAATCAGATACGGAGCCAAACCCTAATTCCACCGCCATAAATTTCTGTATCCACGATATCCCATCTTGGGGCCTGTTCCGGAGCTCCGCCGGAGGGGGCATCGATCACGGAGGGCTTCTACATCAACACCATAGCCCTTCCGATGAAGTGTGAGTAGTTTACCTTAGACCTTCGGGTCCATAGTTATTAGCTCGATGGCTTCTTCTCTCTTTTTGGATCTCAATACAAAGTTCTCCCCCTCTCTTGTGGAGATCTATTCGATGTAATCTTCTTTTGCAGTGTGTTTGTTGAGACAGATGAATTGTGGGTTTATGATCAAGTTTATATATTTGAATCTTCTCTGAATTCTTTTATGTATAATTGGTTATCTTTGCAAGTCTCTTCGAATTATCAGTTTGGTTTAGCTTTGGGTTCAATCTTGCGGTGTCCTTTCCCAGTGACAGTAGGGGTAGCAAGGCACGTATTGTATTGTTGCCATCGAGGATATCAAGATGGTTTTTTTATCATATTGCAAGAATTTATCCCTCTACATCATGTCATCTTGCTTAAGGCGTTACTCTGTTCTTATGAACTCAATACTCTAGATGCATGCTGGATAGCGGTCGATGTGTGGAGTAATAGTAGTAGATGCAGGCAGGAGTCAGTCTACTTGTCTTGGACGTGATGCCTATATACATGATGATACCTAGATATTCTCATAACTATGCTCAATTCTGTCAATTTCTCAAGAGTAATGTGTTCACCCACCGTAAAATACTTATGCTCTTGAGAGAAGCCACTAGTGAAACCTATGGCCCCCGGGTCTATCTTCATCATATTAATCTTCCAACACTTAGTTATTTTCATTGCCTTTTATTTTACTTTGCATCTTTATCATAAAAATACCAAAATATTATCTTATCATATCTATCAAATCTCACTCTCGTAAGTGACCGTGTAGGGATTGACAACCCCTTATCGCGTTGGTTGCGAGGATTTATTTGTTTTGTGCAGGTGCGAGGGACTCGCACGTAGCTTCCTACTGTATTGATACCTTGGTTCTCAAAAACTAAGGGAAATACTTGCGCTACTTTGCTGCATCACCCTTTCCTCTTCAAGGTAAAACCAACGCAGTGCTCAAGAGGTAGCAAAAAGGATTTCTGGCGCCGTTGCCGGGGAGGTCTACGCAAAAGTCAACATACCTAGTACCCATCACAAACCCTTATCTCCCACATTACATTATTTGCCATTTGCCTCTCGTTTTCTCTCCCCCACTTCACCCTTGCCATTTTATTCGCCCTCTCTCTCTATCCTCCCTCTCTTTCTCTATTTGCCTCTTTTTTGCCTGTTCCTCGTTTGCTTGTGTGTTGGATTTCTTGCTTGTCTCGATGGCTCAAGATAACACTAAATTCTGTGAGTTTACCAATACCAACAACAATGATTTTATTAGCACTCCGATTGCTCCTCTTACCGATGTTTAATCTTGTGAAATTAATGATGCCTTGCTGAATCTTGTCATGAAAGATCCGTTTTCCGGCGTTCCTAGAGAAGACGCCGCTACCCATCAAAATAGCTTCGTTTATTTGTGTGATATGCAAAAGAAGAAAGATGTGGACAATGATATTGTTAAATCTAAGCTATTTCCTTTTTCGCTTAGAAATCGTGCTAAAGCTTGGTTTTTGTCTTTGCCTAAAAATAGTATTGATCCGTGGAATAAGTGCAAAGATGCTTTTATCTCTAAGTATTTTCCTCCCGCTAAGATTATCTCTCTTAGAAACGATATTATGAATTTTAAGCAACTCGATCATGAACATGTTGCACAAGCTTGGGAGAGAATGAAATTAATGATACGTAATTGCCCAACACATGGTTTGAATTTGTGGATGATTATACAAAAAATTTATGCCGGATTGTATTTTGCTTCTAGAAATCTTTTAGATTCGGCCGTGGGAGGCACTTTTATGGAAATCACTTTACGAGAAGCTACTAAACTCCTAGATAATATTATGGTTAATTATTCTCAATGGCACACTGAAAGCTCTACTAATAAAAAAATGCATGCGATAGAAGAAATTAATGTTTTGAGTGGAAAGATGGATGAACTTATGAAATTATTTGCTAATAAAAGTGTTTCTTCTGATCCTAATGATATGCCTTTGTCTACTTTGATTGAGAATAATAATGAATCTATGGATGTGAATTTTGTTGGTAGGAATAATTTTGGTAACAACGCGTATAGAGGAAACTTTAATCCTAGGCCTTATCCTAGTAATTCCCCTAATAATTATGGTAATTCCTACAAAAATTCTTATGGAAATTTTAATAAGATGCCCTCTGATTTTTAATCTAATATTAAAGAATTTATTACTTCGCAAAAGAATTTTAATGCTTTGATTGAAGAAAAATTGCTTAAGATTGATGAGTTGGCTAGGAATGTTGATAGAATTTCTCTTGATGTGATTCTTTGAAACTTAGATCTATTCCACCTAAGCATGATGTCAATTAGTCTCTCAAAGCCATGAGAATTTCCATTGATGAGTGCAAAGAAAGAACCGTTAGGATGCGTGCTAAAAAAGATTCCTTTATAAGAGCGTGTTCTTCTAGTTTCCATGATAATAAAGATGAAGATCTAAAAGTTATTGATGTGTCCCCTACTAAATCTTTGTTTTTCAATATGAATCTTGATAATGATGGGACTTAATATGATCCACCTTTACCTAGAAGGCGTTCCAAAAATTCGGAGTCTTTAGATCTTGATGCTAAAATTGTTAAAAGTGGGATTGAAGAAGTCAAAACTTTAAATATTAATGAACCCACTATTTTGGATTTCAAGAAATTTAATTATGATAGCAGCTCTTTGATAGATTGTATTTCCTTGTTGCAATCCGTGCTAAATTCTCCTCATGCTTATAGTCAAAATAAAGCTTTTACTAAACATATCGTTGATGCTTTGATGCAATCTTATGAAGAAAAACTTGAGTTGGAAGTTTCTATCCCTAGAAAACTTTATGATGAGTGGGAACCAACTATTAAAATTAAAATTAAAGATCATGAATGCTAAGCTTTGTGTGATT
The DNA here is from genome assembly GCF_018294505.1 of Triticum aestivum. NCBI lineage: Eukaryota > Viridiplantae > Streptophyta > Magnoliopsida > Poales > Poaceae > Triticum > Triticum aestivum. Next base: position 130,476,668 of record NC_057809.1, on the reverse strand, counting down.
TGGTTGCTAGTGTTTCCACGATTCCAAAGACTTTGTGTGATTTGTTAGGTTTCCATGATTTTGATGATTGCTCTTTAAACTTGCACCTTGCTGATTCCACTATTAAGAAACCTATGGGAAGAATTAATGATGTTCTTATTGTTGCAAATAGTAATTATGTGCTAGTAGATTTTATCGTTCTTGACATAGATTGCAATCCTTCATGTCCTATTATTCTTGGTAGACCTTTCCTTAAAACTATTGGTGCAATTATTGATATGAAGGAAGGAAATATTAGATTCCAATCTCCGTTAAGGAAAGGCATGGAACACTTTCCTAGAAAGAAAATTAAATTACCTTATGAATCTATTATGAGAGCCACTTATGGATTGCCTACCAAAGATGGCAATACCTAGATCTATCCTTGCTTTTATGCCTAGCTAGGGGCGTTAAACGATATCGCTTGTTGGGAGGCAACCCAATTTTATTTCTATTCCTTGCTTTTTGCTCCTGTTTAGTAATAAATAATTTATATAGCCTCTGTTTTGGTTGTGTTTTTTGTGTTTAATTAGAGTTTGTGCCAAGTAGAACCATTGGGAAGACTTGGGGAAAGTCTTGTTAATCTTGCTGTGAAAAACAGAAACTTTAGCGCTCATGAGAACTGCTACCATTTTTATTTGGAAAGTTCTATTTAGTTAATTCTTTTTTCAGATGATTAATAGATAAATTACTCATGTCCATAAATTTATTTTAGAATTTTTGGGGTTCCAGATCTTGCGCTAGCTACAGATTACTACAGACTGTTGTGTTTTTGACAGATTCTGTTTTTCGTGTGTTGTTTGCTTATTTTGATGAATCTATGGCCAGTAAAATAGTTTATAAACCATAGAGAAGTTGGAATACAGTAGGTTTAACACCAATATAAATAAATAATGAGTTCATTACAGTACCTTGAAGTGGTCTTTTGCTTTCTTTCGCTAACGGAGCTCACGAGATTTTCTACTTTAAGTTTTGTGTTGTGAAGTTTTCAAGTTTTGGGTAAAGATTTGATGGATTATGGAACAAGGAGTGGCAAGAGCCTAAGCTTGGGTATGCCCATGGCACCCCAAGATAATCTAAGGACACCTAAAAGCCAAAGTTTGGGGATGCCCCGGAAGGCATCCCCTCTTTCGTCTACTTCTATCGGTAACTTTACTTGGAGCTATATTTTTATTTACCACATGATATGGGTTTTGCTTGGAGCGTCTTGTATGATTTGAGTCTTTGATTTTTAGTTTACCACAATCATATTTTCTGTACACACCTTTTGAGAGAGACACTCATGATTCAGAAATTGTTAGAATACTCTATGTGCTTCACTTATATCTTTTGAGTTATATAGTTTTGCTCTAGTACTTCACTTATATCTTTTAGAGCACAGTGGTGGATTTGTTATATATATAAACTATTGATCTCTCATGCTTCACTTAGATTATTTTGAGAGTCTTAAATAGCATGGTAATTTGCTTAAATAATCCTAATATGCTAGGTATTCAAGATTAGTAAAAACTTTCTTATGAGTGTTTTGAATACTAAGAGAAGTTTGATGTTTGATGATTGTTTTGAGATATGGAGGTAGTGATATTAAAGTTGTGCTAGTTGAGTAGTTGTGAAATTGATAAATACTTGTGTTGAAGTTTGCGAGTCCCATAGCATGCATGTATGGTAAACGTTATGTAACAAATTTGAAACATGAGGTGTTCTTTGATTGTCTTCCTTATGAGTGGCGGTCGGGGACGAGCGATGGTCTTTTCCTACCAATCTATCCCCCTAGGAGCATGCGCGTAGTGGTTGGTTTTTGTTGACTTGTAGATTTTTGCAATAAGTATGTGAGTTCTTTATGACTAATGTTGAGTCCATGGATTATATGCACTCTCACCCTTCCATCATTGCTAGCCTCTTCGGTACCGTGCATTGCCCTTTCTCACATTGAGAGTTGGTGCAAACTTCGCCGGTGCATCCAAACCCCGTGATATGATACACTATTTCACACATAAACCTCCTTATATCTTCCTCAACAGCCACCATACCTACCTATTATGGCATTTCCATAGCCATTCCGAGATATATTGCCATGCAACTTTCCACCATCCTGTTTATCATGACACATTCATCATTGTCATATTGCTTTGCATGATCATGTACTTGACATCGTATTTGTGGCAAAGCCACCATTCATAATTCTTTGATACATGTCACACTTGATTCATTGCATATCTCGGTACACCGTCGGAGGCATTCATATAGAGTCGTACATTGTTCTAGTATCGAGTTGTAATCATTGAGTTGTAAATAAATAGAAGTGTGATGATCATCATTTAATAGAGCATTGTCCCAATAAAAAAAGAGAAAGGCCAAAAAAAGAGAAATAAAAAGGGACAATGCTACTATCTTTTTTTCCACACTTGTGCTTCAAAGTAGCACCATGATCTTCATGATAGAGAGTCTCTTGTTTTGTCACTTTCATATACTAGTGGGAATTTTTCATTATAGAACTTGGCTTGTATATTCCAACAATGGGCCTTCTCAAGTGCCCTAGGTCTTCATGACCAAGCAACTTGGATGCACACCCACTAGTTTCTTTTGTTGAGCCTTCATACATTTATAGATCTAGTGCATCCGTTGCATGGCAATCCCTACTCCTTGCATTAACATCAATCGATGAGCATCTCCATAGCTCATTGATTAGCCTCGTTGATGTGAGACTTTCTCCCTTTTTGTCTTCTCCACATAACCCCCATGATTATACTCTATTCCACCCATAGTGCTATGTCCATGGCTCACGCTCATGTATTGCGTGAAGGTTTATAAAGTTTGAGATTACTAAAGTATGAAACAATTGCTTGTCTTGTCATCGGGGTTGTGCATGATGAGGGCATTCTTGTGTGACGAAAATGGAGCATGACTAAACTATATGATTTTGTAGGGATGAACTTTCTTTGGCCATGTTATTTTGAGAAGACATAATTGCTTAGTTAGTATGCTTGAAGTATTATTATTTCTATGTCAATATTAGACTTTTATCTTGAATCTTTCGGATCTGAATATTCATGCCACAATTAAGAAGAATTACATTGAAATTATGCCTAGTAGCATTCCACATCAAAAATTCTGTTTTTATCATTTACATACTCGAGGACGAGCAGGAATTAAGCTTGGGGATGCTTGATACGTCTCCAACGTATCTATAATTTTTGATTGCTCCATGCTATATTATCTACTGTTTTGGACATTATTGGGCTTTATTATACACTTTTATATTATTTTTGGGATTAACCTATTAACCGGAGGCCCAGCCCAGAATTGATGTTTTTTGCCTATTTTAGGGTTTCGAAGAAAAGGAATATCAAACGGAGTCCAAACGGAATGAAACCTTCGGGAACGTGATTTTTGGAACGAACAAGATCCAGGAGACTTGGACCCTACGTCAAGCAACCAACAGGGAGGCCACGAGGTAGGGGGCTCCTCCCCCCCAGGCGCGCCCTCCACCCTTCTGGGCCCCCCTGTTGCTCCACCGACGTACTTCTTCCTCCTATATATACCTACATACCCCCAAACGATCAAATACGGAGCCAAAACCCTAATTCCACCGCCGTAAATTTCTGTATCCACGAGATCCCATCTGGGGGCCTGTTCCGGAGCTCCGCCGGAGGGGGCATCGATCACGGAGGGCTTCTACATCAACACCATAGCCCTTCCAATGAAGTGTGAGTAGTTTACCTCAGACCTTCGGGTCCATAGTTATTAGCTAGATGGCTTCTTCTCTCTTTTTGGATCTCAATACAAAGTTCTCCCCCTCTCTTGTGGAGATCTATTTGATGTAATCTTCTTTTGCAGTGTGTTTGTTGAGACCGATGAATTGTGGGTTTATGATCAAGTTTATCTATGAACAATATTTGAATCTTCTCTGAATTCTTTTATGTATGATTGGTTATCTTTGCAAGTCGCTTCGAATTATCAGTTTGGTTTGGCCTACTAGATTGATCTTTCTTGCAATGGGAGAAGTGCTTAGCTTTGGGTTCAATCTTGCGGTGTCCTTTCCTAGTGACAGTAGGGGCCGCAAGGCACGTATTGTATTGTTGCCATCGAGGATAATAAGATGGGTTTTTTATCATATTGCATGAATTTATCCCTCTACATCATGTCATCTTGCTTAAGGTGTTACTCTGTTCTTATGAACTTAATACTCTAGATGCATGCTGGATAGCAGTCGATGTGTGGAGTAATAGTAGTAGATGCAAGCAGGAGTCGGTCTACTTATCTTGGACGTGATGCCTATATACATGATCATACCTAGATATTCTCATAAGTATGCTCAATTCTGTTAATTGCTCAACAGTAATTTGTTCACCCACAGTAAAATACTTACGCTCTTGAGAGAAGCCACTAGTGAAACCTATGGCCCCTGGGTCTATCTTCATCATATTAATCTTCCAACACTTAGTTATTTTCATTGCCTTTTATTTTACTTTGCATCTTTATCATAAAAATACCAAAAATATTATCTTATCATATCTATCAGATCTCCCTCTCGTAAGTGACCGTGTAGGGATTGACAACCCCTTATCGCATTGGTCGCGAGGATTTATTTGTTTTGTGCAAGTGCGAGGGACTCGCGCGTAACCTCCTACTGGATTGATACCTTGGTTCTCAAAAACCGAGGGAAATACTTACGCTACTTTGCTGCATCACCCTTTCCTCTTCAAGGGAAAACCAACGCAGTGCTCAAGAGGTAGCACTCGCCACACAACATGATCGATGGCGCACTGCAGAGAAAGCTAGGCACGTCCGCGCCGATAGGCTGTGTCTTGCCATACGATGAGACCGTTGGAGCGCCACAGAGCGAGAGGCGCGGTGCGCCGCACAGCAAGAGCGGATCCATCAGCGCTTGCCTGTTGTCGACACAGCGTCGCAGCTGGGGACACGTCCGGTCAGTACCCCCATTCCTCGCTAGGAGTGGGTAGAGGCCCTCAGCGTCGTAATTGCACCAGAGTTCGGTCGCGCCCTACTTGCACCGGACGCCCACCGCGCCGTTCGCATGGGTGCCGCCGCTCCCCTTGTCTGCGGCCCGCTGGATGCCAACGCACTAGTCTGTTGGCTCGACCGCCTCCTTGGCCCAGGTGTCCACCTGGGCGTAGTAGAGGAATATGGCCATTGCATCCTTGAGCTAGTGATCTCCGATGAAATATCCAACTTGGAGCATGAGATCGTGCTCCAGATGTACCACGAGCGTGTCGACCGCTTGGACGAACGCCTGCACGAGTTCAGGCAGAGCCAAGAGCTACCGTAGGCAAGGGCTGCTGGACATGGTCTCATGGACGCGTTTTATTTTGAAAAGTCATTTTTACGTGGATAGCTATGTATCCACAACAATCATAGTACAATGCATAAAATTGAAAACGAACAATACTAAAACTAATAATCCCTCCTGGGGCCACTATTCTGGCAGCCCCTCGCCAGCAGCTCCTTGGTGAGCAGCGTCTTCCCAGTGCGGAGGCAGTACTCCGCCTCCTCCGCCTCGCAGCGCTTGACGTACCGATATGCCTCTTATTGGCGGACGCGCACGACTGATACGTCTCCAACGTATCTATAATTTTTGATTGCTCCATGCTATATTATCTTCTGTTTTGGACATTATTGGGCTTTATTATTCACTTTCATATTATTTTTGGGACTAACCTATTAACCGGAGGCCCAGCCCAGAATTGTTGTTTTTTGCCTATTTCAGAGTTTCGCAAAAAAAGAATATCAAACGGAGTCCAAACGGAATGAAACCTTCGGGAACGTGATTTTCGGAACGAACATGATCCAGGAGACTTGGACCCTACGTCAAGCAACCAACAGGGAAGCCATGAGGTAGGGGGTGCGCCTACCCCCCCCCCCAGGCGCGCCCTCCACCCTCGTGGGCCCCCTGTTGCTCCATCGACGTACTCCTTCCTCCTATATATACCTAGGTACCCCCAAATGATCAAATACGGAGCCAAAACCCTAATTCCACCGCTGTAACTTTCTGTATTCACAAGATCCCATCTTGGGGCCTGTTCCGGAGCTCCGCCGGAGGGGGCATCGCTCACGGAGGACTTCTACATCAACACCATAGCCTCTCTGATGATGTGTGAGTAGTTTACCTCAGACCTTCGGGTCCATAGTTATTAGCTAGATGGATTCTTCTCTCTTTTTGGATCTCAATACAAAGTTCTCCCCCTCTCTTGTGGAGATCTATTCGATGTAATCTTCTTTTGCGGTGTGTTTGTTGAGACCGATGAATTGTGGGTTTATGATCAAGTTTATCTATGAACAATATTTGAATCTTCTCTGAATTCTTTTATGTATGATTGGTTATCTTTGCAAGTCTCTTCGAATTATCAGTTTCGTTTGGCCTACTAGATGATCTTTCTTGCAATGGGAGAAGTGCTTAGCTTTGGGTTCAATCTTGTGGTGTCCTTTCCCAGTGACAGTAGGGGCAGCAAGGCGCGTATTGTATTGTTGCCATCGAGGATAACAAGATGGGGTTTTTATCATATTGCATGAATTTATCCCTCTACATCATGTCATCTTGCTTAAAGCGTTACTCTGTTCTTATGAACTTAATACTCTAGATGCATGCTGGATAGCAGTCGATTTGTGGAGTAATAGTAGTAGACACAGGCAAGAGTCGGTCTACTTGTCTCGGACGTGATGCCTATATACATGATCATACCTAGATATTCTCATAACTATGCTCAATTCTGTCAATTGCTCAACAGTAATTTGTCTACCCACCGTGAATACTTATGCTCTCGAGAGAAGCCACTAGTGAAACCTATGGCCCCCGGGTCTATCTTCTATCATATTAATCTTCCAATATTCATTTATTTCCTTTGCCTTTTATTTTACTTTGCATATTTATCATAAAAATACCAAAAATATTATCATATCATATCTATCAGATCTCACTCTCGTAAGTGACTGTGTAGGGATTGACAACCGCTTATCGCGTTGGTTGTGGGGATTTATTTGTTTTGTGTAGGTGTGAGGGACTCGCGCGTAGCCTCCTACTGGATTGATTCCTTGGTTCTCAAAAACTGAGGGAAATACTTACACTACTTTGCTGCATCACCCTTTCCTCTTCAAGGGGAAAACCAACGCAGTGCTCAAGAGGTAGCAAGAAGGATTTCTGGCGCCGTTGCTAGGGAGGTCTATGCAAAAGTCAACATACCAAGTACCCATCACAAACCCTTATCTCCCGCATTACATTATTTGCCATTTGCCTCTCGTTTTCTCTCCCCCACTTCACCCTTGCCGTTTTATTCGCCCTCTCTCTCTATCCTCCCTCTCTTTCTCTATTTGCCTCTTTTTTGCCTGTTCCTCGTTTGCTTGTGTGTTGGATTGCTTGCTTGTCTCGATGGCTCAAGATAACACTAAATTGTGTGACTTTACCAATACCAACAACAATGATTTTATTAGCACTCGGATTGCTCCTCTTACCGATGCTGAATCTTGTGAAATTAATGCTGCCTTGCTGAATCTTGTCATGAAAGATCCGTTTTCCGGCCTTCCTAGTAAAGATGCCGCTACCCATCTAAATAGCTTCGTTGATTTGTGTGATATGCAAAAGAAGAAAGATGTGGACAATGATATTGTTAAATTGAAGTTATTTCCTTTTTTGCTTAGAGATCGTGCTAAAGCTTGGTTTTCGTCTTTGCCTAAAAATAGTATTGATTCTTGGAATAAGTGCAAAGATGCTTTTATCTCTAAGTATTTTCCTCCCGCTAAGATCATCTCTCTTAGAAACGATATTATGAATTTTAAACAACTTGATCATGAACATGTTGCACAAGCTTGGGAGAGGATGAAATTAATGATACGTAATTGCCCAACACATGGTTTGAATTTGTGGATGATCATACAAAATTTTTAGGCCGGATTGAATTTTGCTTCTAGAAATCTTTTAGATTCGGCTGCGGGAGGCACTTTTATGGAAATCACTTTAGGAGAAGCTACTAAACTCCTAGATAATATTATGGTTAATTATTCTCAGTGGCACACTGAAAGATCTACTAATAAAAAAGTGGATGCGATAGAAGAAATTAATGTTTTGAGTGGAAAGTTGGATGAACTTATGAAATTATTTGCTACTAAGAGTGTTTCTTCTAATCCTAATGATATGCCTTTCTCTACTTTTATTGAGAATAATAATGAATCTATGGATGTGAATTTTGTTGGTAGGAATAATTTTGGTAACAACGCATATAGAGGAAACTTTAATCCTAGGCCTTATCCTAGTAATTATGGTAATTCCTACAACAATTCTTATGGAAATTTTAATAAGATGCCCTCTGAATTTCAGACTAGTGTTAAGGAATTTATGAATTCACAAAAGAATTTCAATGCTTTGCTTGAAGAGAAATTGCTTAAAGTTGATGATTTCGCTAGGAACATTGATAGAATTTCTCTTGATGTTGATTCTTTAAAACTTAGATCTATTCCTCCTAAGCATGATATCAATGAGTCTCTTAAACCATGAGAATTTCCATTGATGAGTGCAAAGAAAGAACCGCTAGGATGCGTGCTAAGAAAGATTCCTTTATAAGAGCGTGTTCCTCTAGTTCCTTTGAAAATAAAGATGAAGATCTAAAAGTTATTGATGTGTCCCTTATTAAATCTTTGTTTTGCAATATGAATCTTGATAATGATGGGACTGAATATGATATACCTTTACCTAGAAGGCGTTCCAAAAATTCAGAGTTTTTAGATCTTGATGCTAAATTTGATAAAAGTGGGATTGAAGAGATCAAAACTCTAGATGTTAATGAACCTACTATTTTGGATTTCAAGGAATTTAATTATGATAGCTGATCATTGATAGATTGTATTTCCTTGTTGCAATCCGTGCTAACTTCTCCTCATGCTTATAGTCAAAATAAAGCTTTTACTAAACATATCGTTGATGCTTTGATGCAATCTTATGAAGAAAAACTTGAGTTGGAAGTTTCTATCCCTAGAAAACTTTATGATGAGTGGGAACCAACTATTAAAATTAAAATTAAAGATCATGAATGCTATGATTTGCGTGATTTGGGTGCTAGTGTTTCCACGATTCCAAAGACTTTGTGTGATTTGTTAGGTTTCCGTGATTTTGATGATTGCTCTTTAAACTTGCACCTTGCGGATTCCACTATTAAGAAACCTATGGGAAGAATTAATTATGTTCTTATTGTTGCAAATAGGAACTATGTGCCCATAGATTTTATTGTTCTTGACATAGATTGCAATCCTTCATGTCCTATTATTCTTGGTAGACCTTTCCTTAGAACGATTGGTGCAATTATTGATATGAAGGAAGGAAATATTAGATTCAAATTTCCGTTAAGGAAAGGCATGGAACACTTTCCTAGGAAGAAAATTAAATTACCTTATGAATCTATTATGAGAGCCACTTATGGATTGCCTACCAAAGATGGCAATACCTAGATCTATCCTTGTTTTTTATGTCTATCTAGCGGCGTTAAATGATAGCGCTTGTTGGGAGGCAACCCAATTTTATTTTTATTCCTTGCTTTTTGCTCCTGTTTAGTAATAAATAATTTATCTAGCCTCTGTTTTGGTTGTGTTTTTTGTGTTTAATTAGTGTTTGTGCCAAGTAGAACCGTTGGGAAGACTTGAGGAAAGTCTTGTTAATCTTGCTGTAAAAAATAGAAACTTTAGCACTGACGAGAACTGCTGAAATTTTTATTTGGAAAGTGATATTTGGTTAATTCTTTTTGAATATGATTAATAGATAAATTCCTCACGTACAGCAATTTATTTTAGAATTTTTGGGGTTCCAGATCTTGCGCTAGCTACAGATTACTACAGACTGTTCTGTTTTTGACAGATTCTGTGTTTCATGTTTTGTTTGCTTATTTTGATGAATCTATGGCTAGTAAAATAGTTTATTAACCATAGAGAAGTTGAAATACAGTAGGTTTAACACCAATATAAATAAAGAATGAGTTCATTACATTACCTTGAAGTGGTCTTTTGTTTTCTCTCACTAACGGAGCTCACGAGGTTTTCTACTTTAAGTTTTGTGTTGTGAAGTTTTCAAGTTTTGGGTAAGGATTTGATGGATTATGGAACAAGGAGTGGCAAGAACCTAAGCTTGGGGATGCCCATGGCACCCCCAATATAATCTAAGGACACCAAAAAGCCAAATCTTGGAGATGCCCCGGAAGGCATCCCCTCGTTCGTCTACTTCCATCGGTAACTTTACTTGGAGCTATATTTTTATTCACCACATGATATGTGTTTTGCTTGGAGCGTCTTGTATTATTTGAGTCTTTATTTGTTAGTTTTCCACAATCATCCTTTCTGCACACACCTTTTTGAGAGAGACATACATGATTCGGAAATTATTAGAATACTCTATGTGCTTCACTCACATCTTTTGAGTTATATAGTTTTGCTCTAGTACTTCACTTATATCTTTTAGAGCACATCGGTGGATTTGTTTTATAGAAACCATTGATCTCTCATGCTTCACTTACATTATTTTGAGAGTTTTAAATAGAATGGTAATTTTCTTAAATAATCCTAACATGCTAGGTATTCAAGATTAATAAAATTTTCTTATGAGTGTGTTGAATACCATGAGAAGTTTGAAACTTGATAATTGTTTTGAGATATGGAGATGGTGATATTAGAGTCATGCTAGTTGAGTAGTTGTGAATTTGAGAAATGCTTGTGTTGAATTTTGTGATTCTCGTAGCATGCACGTATGGTGAACCGTTATGTTAAGAAGTCAGAGCATGATGTATTTATTGATTGTCCTCCTTATGAGTGGCGGTCGGGGACGAGCGATGGTCTTTTCCTACCAATCTATCCCCCTAGGAGCATGCATGTAGTACTTTGCTTCGATAACTAATAGATTTTTGCAATAAGTATGTGAGTTCATTATGACTAATGTTGAGTCCATGGATTATACGCACTCTCACCCTTCCGTCATTGCTAGCCTCTCTAATGCCGCGCACCTTTCGCCGGTACAATACACCTACCATATACCTTCCTCAAAATAGCCACCATACCTACCTATCATGGCATTTCCATAGCCATTCCGAGATATATTGCCATGCAACTTTCCACCGTTCCGTTTATCATGACACGCTCCATCACTGTGATATTGCTTTGCATGATCATGTAGTTGACATTTTAGTTGTGGCAAAGCCACTTTTCATAATTCTTTCATATAAGTCACTCATGCATCATTGCTATCCCGGTACACCGCCGGAGGCCATCATATAGAGTCATACTTTGTTCTAGTATCGAGTTGTAATCTTTGAGTTGTAAATAAATAGAAGTGTGATGATCATCAATAGAGCATTGTCCCAAAAAAAGAGAAAGGCCAAAAAAGGCCAAATAAAAAAATAAAAAGGGACAATGCTACTATCCTTTTTTCCACACTTGTGCTTCAAAGTAGCACCATGATCTTCATAATAGAGAGTCTCTTGTTTTGTCACTTTCATATACTAGTGGGAAATTTTCATTATAGAACTTGGCTTGTATATTCCAACAATGGGCCTCCTCAAGTGCCCTAGGTCTTCGTTAGCAAGCAAGTTGGATGCACACCCACTTAGTTTCTTTTTGAGCTTTCATATATTTATAGCTCTAGTGCATCCGTTGCATGGCAATCCCTACTCACTCACATTGATATCTATTGATGGGCATCTCCATATCCCATTGATACGCCTAGTTGATGTGAGACTATCTTCTCCCTTTTTTTCTTCTCCACAACCACCATTCTATTCCACCTATAAGTGTTATGTCCATGGCTCATGCTCATGTATTGCGTGAAGATTGAAAAAGTTTGAGAACATCAAAAGTATGAAACAATTGCTTGGCTTGTCATCGGGGCCGTGCATGATTTGAATACTTTGTGTGGTGAAGATGGAGCATAGCCAGACTATATGATTTTGTAGGGATAACTTTATTTGGCCATGTTATTTTGAAGAGACATAATTGCTTAGTTAGTATGCTTGAAGTATTATTATTTCTATGTCAATATTAAACTTTTATCTTGAATCTTTCGGATCTGACTATTCATGCCACAATTAAGAAGAATTACATTGAAATTATGCCTAGTAGCATTCCACATCAAAAATTCTGTTTTTATCATTTACCTACTCGAGGACGAGTAGGAATTAAGCTTGGGGATGCTTGATACGTCTCCAACGTATCTATAATTTTTGATTGCTCCGTGCTATATTATCTTCTGTTTTGGACATTATTGGGTTTTATTATTCACTTTTATATTATTTTTGGGACTAGCCTATTAACCGGAGGCCCAGCCCAAAATTGTTGTTTTTTGCCTATTTTAGAGTTTCACAGAAAAAGAATATCAAACGGAGTCCAAACGAAATGAAACCTTCGGGAACGTGATTTTCGGAACGAACATGATCCAGGAGACTTGGACCCTACGTCAAGCAACCAATAGGGAAGCGACGAGGTAGGGGGCGCGCCTACCCCCCCCCCCCCAGGCGCGCCCTCCACCCTCGTGGGCCCCCCTGTTGCTCCATCAACGTACTCCTTCCTCCTATATATACCTACGTACCCCCAAATGATCAAATACGGAGCCAAAACCCTAATTCCACAGCCGTAACTTTCTGTATCCATGAGATCCCATCTTGGGGCATGTTCTGGAGCTCCGCCGGAGGGGGCATCGATCACGGAGGGCTTCTACATCCACACCATAGCCTCTCCAATGATGTGTGAGTAGTTTACCTCAGACCTTCGTGTCCATAGTTATTAGCTAGATGGCTTCTTCTCTCTTTTTGGATCTCAATACAAAGTTCTCCCCCTCTCTTGTGGAGATCTATTCGATGTAATCTTCTTTTGCGGTGTGTTTGTTGAGACTGATGAATTGTGGGTTTATGGTCAAGTTTATCTATGAACAATATTTGAATCTTCTGTGAATTCTTTTATGTATGATTGGTTATCTTTGCAAGTCTCTTTGAATTATCAATTTGGTTTGGCCTACTAGATTGATCTTTCTTGGAATGGGAGAAGTGCTTAGCTTTGGGTTCAATCTTGCAATGTCCTTTCCTAGTGACAGTAGGGGCAGCAAGGCACGTATTGTATTGTTGCCATCGAGGATAACAAGATGGTTTTTTATCATATTGCATGAATTTATCCCTCTACATCATGTCATCTTGCTTAAAGCCTTACTCTGTTCTTATGAACTTAATACTCTAGATGCATGTTGGATAGCGGTCGATGTGTGGAGTAATAGTAGTAGATGCAGGCAGGAGTCGGTCTACTTGTCTTGGATGTGATGTCTATATACATGATCATACCTAGATATTCTCATAACTATGCTCAATTCTATCAATTGCTCAACAGTAATTTGTCTACCCATCATGAATACTTATGCTCTCGAGAGAAACCACTAGTAAAACCTATGGCCCCGGGGTCTATCTTCTATCATATTAATCTTCCAATACTCATTTATTTCCTTTGCCTTTTATTTTACTTTGCATCTTTGTCATAAAAATACCCAAAAAAGTATCTTACCTTCAGATCTCACTCTCGTAAGTGACCGTGTAGGGATTGACAACCCCTTATCATGTTGGTTGCAAGGATTTATTTGTTTTGTGTAGGTGCGAGGGACTCGCGCGTAGCCTCCTACTGGATTGATACCTTGGTTCTCAAAAACTTAGGGAAATACTTATGCTACTTTGTTGCATCACCATTTCCTCTTCAAGGGAAAACCAACGCAGTGCTCAAGAGGTAGCAGCGACCGATCTTGCCATTTCATTGGGCGCCCACCGGAGCTCCTTGTCGGTGGCACGCTGGAGCTTATCGGCCAACCTCCATGTAGCAACGAGGCGCACAATGCCTATGACCTTCCTCGCGAAGTACCCGTCTTCGTACACCTCCTCGGCATGACGACGCACCCGGCCCCAAAGCTCCGCCACCTCCTTTTTCCAGGCGGCATCACGAGCTTCATAGGCCGCCTCGTACCTGGCTTCCTCCTCCGCCATCTCCTTCTTGAATGACACTTGCCTGGCTTTCTCAGCCGGCGGTAGTGACTCCACAGACAAAGATTTTACTGGCCCCAAAACCAATCCAAAGTTGGGGTCCGGCGCAACCTCGTCAGGCGGTGCGTAGGGGTCCTCATCGCTGCTAATCGAGTGAGCGTCCTCGGGGGGGGCGGCGACTCCTCGTCGGCGCGTGGGCAGACCGGCAGCGCCATGGCAGAGATTTGACAGAGAGAGAGGGCGAGTGAGGGGAGGATCTAGATGAGAATGCAGGCGGGACGACATGAGAAAGGTAGTATTTATTGGCGGCCGAAATATAGATTGACGGGGACAGTACACACGCCGGTCGCCGGAATTTATGAGCACTGTAGTTTGAATTACACATGATTCCCGCAGCAAAATCCGTGTGTGAACATAATAGCTAAAATCCGTGTGTGAACATAATAGCTGGCGGTTTCCAATGCAGAACCGTTTCTGATTAATGATCCCCGCCATTCACCTACCAAACCTCAAGCCGCGAGATAGACTGCCAATCGTGTGGGGGGCGGTTGGCTTGCCAAATCTTAACATTTTCCTTTTTGAACACCAGATATTTACATCGTCTGATAATTTTTTAACTCGCACACAAGTACACAAAAATATGATTTTTCAAACTGTTATGGTTAGGTGTTGCATGTAGATGTAGTTTCAATTTGAATTACGGTCATTAAATGGTTAGAAAATCACTAAAATGTCTTTAAAAGGTCAAATGACCCCGGAAATTTTCCAAATTTTCACAAGACAAATGTATTAGTGCATGTTAAACATAGAAAGAAGTTTGAAGGCTGTAAGAGGAAGCTATCTCCCATTCGTCATCAAACATGCATTGTTCCCACTCAGAACCACGAACCTTCTAGTGAGTTGCTCCGGTTTGTGAGGGGTGTGTGTCCAAACTTTCGTCAAACATGCCAATTTTTTACCACATCATCTTGGTGGCATGACATTAAATCAAGCAAGGTTTCATGTTTTTATGATCATTTTTTAATTCTTTGGAATTAAAATGCCATGCTACTCCATGCATGTGTGCCCATGCCTTGAGACCAATATGTTTGAAAATTCCTTCTAATTTACTGCACATGGAATTAACTCGCACACAAATACACAAAAATATGATTTTTCAAACCGTTATGGTTAGGCGTTGCATGTAGATGTAGTCCAAATTTGAATTACGGTCATTAAATGGTTAGAAAATCACTTAAATGTCTTTAAAAGGTCAAATGACCCCTGAAATTTTCAAAACTTTCACATGACAGTCGTATTAGTGCACGTTAGACATAGAAAAAAAATTGAAGGACATAAGAGGAAGCTATCTCCCTTTCGTCATCAAACATGCATTGTTCCCTCTAGGAACAGTGAACCTTCTAGTGAGTTGCTCCGGTTTGTGAGGGGTGTGTGTCCAAACTTTTGTCAAACGGGCCAATTTTTTTACCACATCATCTTGGTGGTATGACATTAAATCAAGCAAGGTTTCACGTTTTTATGATCATTTTTAAATTTTTTGGAATTAAAATGCCATGCTACTCCATGCATGTGTGCCCATGCCTTGAGACCAATATGTTTGAAAATTCTTTCTAATTTACTGCACATGGAATTAACTCGCACACAAGTACATAAAAATATGATTGTTCAAACCGTTATGGTTAGGCGTTGCATGTAGATGTAGTTCAAATTTGAATTATGGTCATTAAATGGTTAGAAAATCACTTAAATGTCTTTAAAAGGTCAAATGACCCCTAAAATTTTCAAAAATTTCACATGACAGTTGTATTAGTGCCTGTTAGACATAAAAAAATTGAAGGCCATAAGAGGAAGCTATCTCCCGTTAGTCATCAAACATGCATTGTTCCCTCTCGGAACCATGAACCTTCTAGTGAGTTTCTCTGGCTTGTGAGGGGGGTGTCCAAACTTTTGTCGAACATGCCAATTTTTTACCACATCATCTTGGTGGCATGACATTAAATCAAGCAAGGTTTCATGTTTTTCTGATCATTTTTTAATTTTTGGGAATTACAATTCCATGCTACATGCATGTGTGCCCATGCCTTGAGACCAATATGTTTGAAAATTCCTTCTAATTTACTGCACATGGAATTAACTCGCACACAAGTACACAAAAATATGATTTTTCAAACCGTTGTGGTTAGGCGTTGCATGTAGATGTAGTTCAAATTTGAAGTACGGTCATTAAATGGTTAGAAAATCACTTAAATGTCTTTAAAAGGTCAAATGACCCCTGAAATTTTCAAAAATTTCACATGACAGTTGTATTAGTGCATGTTAGACATAGAAAAAAATTTGAAGGCCGTCAGAGGAAGTTATCTCTCGTTCGTCATCAAACATGCATTGTTCCCTCTCGGAACCACGAACCTTCTAGTGAGTTGCTCCGGTTTGTGAGGGGTGTGTGTCCAAACTATCGTCAAACAGGCCAATTTTTTACCACATCATCTTGGTGGCATGACATTAAATCAACCAAGGTTTCATGTTTTTTGATCATTTTTTAATTTTTTGGAATTAAAATGCCATGTCACTCCATGCATACGTATGCATGTGTCCATGTCGTGAGAAAATTATTTCTAATTTACTGCACATGGAATTAACTTGCACACAAGTGCACAGATCTGATTTTTCAAACCGTTTTGGTTAGGCGTTGCATGTAGATGTAGTTCAAATTTGAATTACGGTCATTAAATGGCTACAAAATTACTTAAATTTTTTAAAAGGTCAAATGACCCCTAGAATTTTCAAAAATTTCACATTACAGTTGTAGTAGTGCATGTTAAACGTAGAAAAAAAATTGAAGGCCGTAAGAGGAAGCTATCTCCCGTTCGTCATCAAACATGCATTGTTTCCTCTCGAAACCACGAGCCTTTTAGTGAGTTGCTCTGGTTTGTGAGGCGTGTGTGTCCAAACTTTCATCAAACATGCCAATTTTTTACCACATCATCTTGCTGGCATGACATTACATCAACCAAGGTTTCATGTGTTTCTAATTTTTTTTTAATTTTTTGGAATTAAAATGCCATGTTACTCCATGCATACATATGCATGTGTCCATGTCATGAGACAAATATGTTTGAAAATTCCTTCTAATTTACTGCACATGGAATTAACTCGCAGACAAGTACACAAATATGATTTGTCAAACCGTTATGGTTAGGCGTTGTATGTAGATGTAGTTCAAATTTAAATTAAATGGCTAGAAAATCACTTAAATGTCTCTAAATGTCAAATGACCCCTAGAATTTTCCAAAATTTCACATTACAGATGTAGTACTGCATGTTAAACATAGAAAAAATTGAAGGCCGTAAGAGGAAGCTATCTCCTGTTTGTCATCAAACATGCACTGTTCCCTCTCGGAACCATGAACCTTCTAGTGAGTTGCTCCGGTTTGTGAGGGGTGTGTGTCCGAACTTTCGTCAAACATGCCCAATTTTTTTTCACATCATCTTTGTGGCATGAAATTACATCAACCAAGGTTTCATGTGTTTCTGATTTTTTTTTAATTTTTTGGAATTAAAATGCCATGTCACTCCATGCTTAATTGTGTCATAGCCTTGAGACCAATATGTTTGAAAATTCCTTCCAGTCTACTACACATGGAATTAAATCACACACAAGTACACAAAATATGAGTTTTCAAACCATTATGGTTAGCTGTTGCATGTACATGTAGTTCAAATTTCAATTACGGTCATTAAATGGCTAGAAAATCACTTAAATGCCTTAAAAGGTCAAATGACCCCTGAAAATTTCCAAAATTTGACATGACAGTTGTATTAGTACTACAAAATTTCTCATACATTTAAAACACCATCCGTTGCCACTGTACTCCAAATTCATCTTTCACAGCTAATAAAAAATATCTACAACATCACACGCAGTTGTTTTCGAGGAACCGTTTGCGATGAAAATATCTGGGTCTATTTAAGTCTCCCTCCTTAAGCTTCGCCGACTCGTCTGCTCCAGTGCCGGCAACCCACGAATCCACGAATCCTGACCCCCATTCCCGCACCCCCTTTGTCGGGGATATACCCCGCGGTATGACCCGGCCGGGACTTGGTGTTTTATTGGTAACCCAGCAGATGATAAGCCAGATGGTAAGTCAGAAGTTAAGCTGGCAAACGTTAAGCCGGATGTTAAGCCGACAGATGATAAGCCAGATGGTAATTCAGATGGTAAGCCTGCAGACGTTAAGCCAGATGTTAAGCCGACAGATGATAAGCCAGATGGTAAGTCAGATGGTAAGCCGGCAGACGTTAAGCTAGATGTTAAGCCGGCAGATGTTAAGCCAGATGGTAAGTCAGATTGTAACAGAGTCGCCTGGCATAGTTAATAAGCCCGAGACGTTAAGAAGCCCAAGACGTTAAGAAGCCCATGATGAGAAGTCGGAATAGTTTAAGTCCCAATACGAGTTGGACTCTATATGTAACCCACCCCTTCAACTTATATAAGGAGGGGCAGGGCACCCCAAGAGGGAGAGGTAGAAAAACAATCACTAAGGTTAGACACAACTAGGAGAGCCGGTTTACAGCGACTCCCTCGTGATGATAATGAGACCTAGCCACAAACAGCATGTAGGGTTTTTACCGGATGATGTTTCCCGGGGCCCGAAGCTGTCTAAACCCTTATCTTGTGTTGCATCTCTTAATTCCGTCCAACCCCGTTCAAGCTACCACATAGATGCGTTGGCCTCACGACTAAGTCCTCACACTAGGACATCTCTCGTGACAATTCCATGATAGTTGGCGCCCACTTTGGGGCCCACGCACGGTGGTGTTGAGTTCTTGGAGGGATTTTTCTAAGGGATCAAGAAGTTCACGATTGATCAAGATGAAGAAGAATTGGAGAGAACCTAGGGTTGTGTCGGTTTGCGCCGACACAAGTCACCAAGTCCGGCCTATATATATATATATATATATATATGTGTGTGTGTGTGTGTGTGTGTGTGTGTGTGTGTGTGTGTGTGTGTGTGTGTGTGTGTGTGTGTGTGTGTGTGTGTGTGTGTGTGTGTGTGTGTGTGTGTGTGTCGGGGTTACCACGAGCTTTGGATGCTCCACGATCCGTTCTGATGCAAATCTAGCACATCCAATACGCATGATCATTAGAGGAAAATCATGTTGAGTTGTTTTCGTCAAGTTGTTAACTACCCCCGAGGAGATCGGGCGTATTCTTTTTACTACTGTTATTCGTGGATCCGAGCAAAAAATTTAGGAGGATTAATTGCTGGTCCGCTTCAGTCCCGATGGGTGTCAATCCATGGAGATTAAAGTCAGCTAAAAACCACGGCTGCGTCATGTGGTCTACTGTTGAAAGCAAGGAAAGAAAGAATCGATCCACTACTCCTTCCGAAGCCGGCCGAGCCTTGTCTGACCCGGAGGAATCAACGCTGCTTGTCCGACTCCGCTTCGCCTCTTGTTTAAGCCGCCTCTACTGCAGCTTCTGAGATGGGCTGTCGTCCCGATGTTGAACCGCCGTCGGGTCAAGTTGACCCGGCCTCACCGCCACCACTGCGGCCGTCCGAGTCGTAGTCACCAAGTGACCAGCCTTGGGCTTCGTCTGCATCACCACCACCTCCGCATCACCTCACCAATGATGAAAGATTTGTGTGGCGATTCGGACTCCTCCACCCCTGTTGCCGGGTGACTGTTTCCTCTGCATCGTCTCTGCACCTTCTGCTTAGCCACCGGGTTGAGCCGGCCCTGTTACCACAAGTTGCCGCCGTTCTCAGGCCACCCCCTTCTCATGTTCGCGCCGAGCCGCCGGTCCCATTGTCGTGTCCGCAGCCACCGCGGTGCCATCTCTAAGCCACTACATCAAGCACGGCCTTGGTGCTCTGCTACAAGTCGCCCCCACCGCGGTGGTTAGGCTGGACAGCCTCTGTTTCCATGGTGGTTTGCGCCTCGCGTCGTTGTCGAACCGCCATGGAGCGCCCTGACTCGCTGTTGCCACGACCTCGTCTGCGACGGCAAGCCGCCTCTGTTACCGCCAAGTTGCGGCCGTGGGTGTCGTGCCCCACCGCGCCGCTCCTCTGGATGCCACCCGCAAGTCGCCGTTGCGAACGCACCGGCCGGTTCCTATGTCGTGCTTTGAGCCGCCTCCGTTGAGCCGCTGGCCACCTCTGAGTCGCCGCCTCTGGCCAGCTGGCCCCGCGTCCATTGTTGTGCACCCCCGGCGTCCGGCTCCTCCACATGCTCCCATGCGGCCATGCGCATGTGACTTTTTGTCGCCCCGAGGCGCGCCTCTGCTTCCTCCTTGTTCCACCAGATTCGGCCTCGGCCTCGTTTGTGACTTGCCTCGCCGCCGCGGTTACTGCCTCCGCAGCGCCGTCGCCATTGTTGCCAGCTGTGCCTCCATAGCTTTGAGCCGCCTCGGACTGCGCCGCGCCTGCGTCCTCCCGTGACGACCCGGTGCCCCGCCACTCATCACTGAAAGCGTCATCCCGTGACGACCCGGTGCCCGGCCATCCGTTTCCTCGGACGCGCCCTTGAGCCACCCGCTTCGACCCACCGCTCCTACCATGGCTCTTGCCTCTGAATCGTCTTGAGCTGCTGGTGCCACCACAAACCGCCTCTGCCACTGCCAGTGAAACACTCTTGAGCCTCCGCCTTGTCTTGTTTCCAAGTCGCCGCTGCCGGCTATGTTCGAGACAGCACCGGGTCACCATCACCGCTGTAAACCGCCGCGGCCTTGCTCCCTTAAGCATCAACCGCGTCGCGCCTAGCTCACACCCGCTTCGCGCATGCGGCCCTGACTGTTTCCTGCGTCGTTGTGCCGATGGCCAGCTCTGCCTGCCACACGTCAATTGACTCGTTGGGCACCTCGAGGCTCCACTTCTAGTCGCTGCTGCGACGAACCACCTCCGTCTCGGCCTTTTGACTTGCGTGCCTTCGCCTCCGCTACCTCGTCGTGCTCCTTTGCACTACGCCGATCCGCCAGCTCGATCTCCGCGGCCCTCTGAGCCGCCGGCGCACTGCCTTTGCTGGTGAGTTGCCCTCACCCGTTCTCTGATCCGGGCTGATCGCTGCTACTGTGAGCCGCTCTGCCAAGTCGCCAGTCCAGCTACTGCATTAGAGCCGCCCCGCCTTATCTCCGCTGTTGTGGCCACAGCCACGCACTAAGCCGCCCCATTCAAAAATCTGCTACTTCACCTTGCATGCTCTTGCTGCAGTTGTTTTTCAGAAAAGTAAAGGCAGAAGCAGATCAGTAAAAGAAAACGACTGACTGGGGAGTTTTTCTGGTCCTGCGCAGGTTGCCACCCCCACTACATCAACACACGTGACTGACTCATTATCCGTGCCCATGGCCAAATTGCCTACGTCTATGACGTTTCCAACGCCACGGTCGACTCTCTCGTCTGGACTGGCTTACAACACCGCTGCCGACTCTTCCCGTCCGCACCGGCTTACAACGCCGCGGCCGACTCATCTGTCTGCTCCCGCGGCCGATTCGACCGTGATTGATTCCATCTTCACCATGGTGATCATCAACTTCACGGTGGATAATTTCTGGCCTAACATATTAGGTTAAATCCATCCAGTGTGTTTTTATATTGCTTTCTTTAAAAAGAGTGATTACTTTGTCTTGTGAAGTTCTCCAATGCAGGACAAGTTGTCTATTGCAAAAGGGATTATTATATCATTGAGCTATTGAATGACTCATGCCGTTTATATCATGGTCAAATATGGAGAATCTCAAGACAACTCCTCGAGTTGTTTTAAGACTCAGGGTCTACAATAACATGACTCTCGGTTTAAAATCCCGGTTCAAGAAGAATTTATCTCTCGCAAGTTCGAGTTCTCAGAAGAATTAAAGGTTGCCAAAGAGAACTTGCTGCCATGATGCGCAGTTCAAACATGTGTATCCTGCCTTATGGGCTCATCTTATTATGGTCACTTGGGGGCTTCCTGCTTGTATTCGAAGCATAGCTGTAAATATCCCTCTTGATCGGTGCAATGCCATACTTATAATCACTTGGGGGCTTCCTGTTCAAACATAGGTGTATTCACCAAAGAGAACATAGCGTTAATACCCTTTTGATCCGGTGCAACGCCACGATTATGGTCACTTGGGGGCTTCCTGATTGTATTTGAATCATAGCGTTACTACCCTCTTGACCAAATATGTCACTTGGGGGCTTCCTGTTCAAACATAGGTGTATTCACCAAAGAGAACATAGCGTTACAACCCACTTGATCTTGGTAATTCGCCTATCAAGCCAATATGGTAATGCCATAAGAGCACAGTCTGGTTATCTTGGTAATTTGTCTATCAAGCCAATATGAAAATTCATAAGAGCACAGCTCTGGTTATCCTGGTAACTCGGCTACCAAGCCAAAATGATAAATTCATAAGAGCACAACTCTGGTTACCTTGGTAATTCGGCTACCAAGCCAATATGATAATTTCATGAGAGCACAGCTCTGATTACCTTGATAATTCGGCTACCAAGCCAATATGATAATTTCATGAGAGCACAGCTCTGATTACCTTGGGATTTCGGCTATCAAACCAGTATTATAACTTCACATAAGCATAGCTCTAACCTACTTGGCGGATTAATGACCGGGTTACACAGACCAAAGAGAGTCTGATTGCATAGCACAGCTCAAACATAGGTTTATGGTGACCCGGCAGCATATTATGGTATTAAGTACTTGGAATTATTCGTCTTCTAAGTTTTGGGTTATCACCCTTACTGCATTGGTATGATAAGTCGGCAGTATGAGCAAACATCACAGGTATGATATTTTGTTATGATTATATAAGGTTGTGATTAAACTGGCCCTGGCTTTAGACGTTAAGTCACCAGGGCATATATTGTTTAAACTCTATGCAGGATTTGCGGAACTATGACTTATATAAATAATTAAGTTCAAACTCATCATAAAAATTGATGTTTCAAAAGGGTTATCCATTTTGGATTTTCTCAAAGGCTATAAGCTGCCGAGTTATAAAAATTCCGGCTTACAATGAATGCGCATTAAGTCACCATCGTCCAAGAGCCACTGAGTATTTAAAACTCTGGATTTACTTGTCAACTAATAAGGTATTCAAATCTTTAATAGCCAAAATTGGCTAGATTTTCATGATGATATTGAATGATTGAGGTTTTCATACCGGATTATATTATTCAAATCTTTAATAGCCAACATGGCTGATTTTTTATTATGGTTATCAATAACCAATATTATGATTGAGGTTTTCAAAGTCGCTTCAGCGCAATGGCTATTATTTTATCAATGGATATAATTTATTCTACAATGGAAGGAATAGTCCCGAGTTGCTACAGGCTTACGACCCGGCACTTGGGGGCTACATTATTCAAGTTGAGATTACATCAAATATGCAAGTCCCATTCACTGCCAGCATGCACCATGGCACTTGGGGGCTAATGCAAAGTCATTTTTTGCTCACCTTATTGAAGACCCGACTCATCACATTATAATGAGCCGGCCCTTGGGGGCTACCAATTGCTCATGTCAACAATTCAAGGTACACAAATCTTAAATCCATTATATTGAAAGATCCACTACTCAGTCGGAAGAGTGCAAAGCTATTAACCTTATGGGCGTGGGTTCGAGCCCCATGGAGAGGATTACATCATATGATATTATTTTCAATGAAGTATATATAAAGTCCCAGCTCAGTATTATCTTACTAAGCCGCCCCTTGGGGGCTACACATTGTTGTTCAAGTCTACATAATCATATCTATAAAGTCCCTGCTCATTATTGCATAATGACCCGACCCTTGGGGGCTACACTAGTTGAAGTTTTTATGAGCATAAGGCAATTACATGTCCCAGGTTGCTGCAAGCATGACAACCTGGCACTTGGGGGCTACATATGTGGAATACTCAGTTTTGACTACTGACTGCAATGAACAACTGGGGTTTCTTCAAGATTGAAATATTTATATTGAAGCAAGTCTTAAGTTGTTGTTACGCTACCTTCTTAAGACTTGGGGGCTACAAGTGATATGCATATAAGAGGTACATTTTCAAGCTTGATGTTAACTACAATTATGACCCAGTGTCATCAAAATTTACAAGCCGACAATTTTGCCAATGATAAACCGGCAAGTTTTACATCTTCAAGCCGGCCAAAGAATCAGATGAGTATTTCAAAGACCAATATTTTTTAAGCATTGGGAGCTGGGTCAAATGAATTATTCTTCACAATTTTTCTCTATGAGAAACCAACGTCAGCAAATTGATTATGAAGATGGCCTATTGAGCCGGATTTTCTAGAAGAAGGAAATGACAATGAATTAAGGATGATCAGGTGTCGGCTTACAAAAGCATAATCTGTCAAAATTGTTCTTGTGTTTGTTTACAGGATCAGTTTAACATGGATAAATCCAAATTAAACTAGGGGCTAATGTCGGGGATATACTCCGCGGTATGACCCGGCCGGAGATATGACCCGACCGGGACCTGGTGTTTTATTGGTAACCCGGAAGATGATAAGCCAGATGGTAAGTCAGATGTTAAGCCGGCAGACGTTAAGCCAGATGTTAAGCCGGCAGATGATAAGCCAGATGATAAGTCAGATGGTAAGCCGGCAGACGTTAAGCCAGATGTTAAGCTGGTAGATGATAAGCCATATGGTAAGTCAGATGGTAAGCCGGCAGACGTTAAGCTAGATGTTAAGCCAGACAGTAAGCTAGATGGTAAGTCAGATTGTAACAGAGTCGCCCGACACAGTTAATAAGCCTGAGACGTTAAGAAGCCCAAGACGTTAAGAACCCCATGATGAGAAGTCGGAATAGTTTAAGTCCCAATCCGAGTTGGACTCTATATGTAACCCGCCCCTTCAACTTATATAAGGAGGGGTAGGGCACCCCAAGAGGGAGAGGTAGGAAAACAATCGCTAAGGTCAGACACAAGTAGGAGAGCTGGTTTACGGCGACTCCCTCGTGATGATAATGAGACCTAGCCACAAACAGCATGTTGGGTTTTTACCGGATGATGTTTCCCAGGGCCCGAAACTGTCTAAGCCCTTGTCTTATGTTGCGTCTCTCGATTCCGACCAACCCCGTTCAAGCTACCACCTAGATGTGTTGGCCTCACGACTAAGTCCTCACACTAGGACATCTGCCATGACAAATCCACGACACCCTTCTTGCAAAGATGACGCCATGGAAACGCTTCGTGAAGGCCCGTACGATGGCCGCGTCCCCCCCCCCCCCCGAGAGCCGCCTCCTGCGCCGAGAGTGCCGCCGCATCCGCATTGAGCGCGGCCACTTCCGCCGAGAGGGCGTCTGTGGCAGCCGACAGAGCAGCTGCAGCAGCCGAGACGGTTGTATTTGCTGCTGCGACGGCGGCTGCAAACACCGAGAGTGCTCGAGCTGCTGTCCGTGCCACTGATGTCGCCCTGGCCCGGGTCGAGGCCATCCATGCCAAGATCGAGGATGAACACACCAAGATATTCCAGGCCACCTCAGACTCCAGCATGCAACCCACCTCTGAAAAGGCGGCGGTGGCCATGGAGCACCTGCTTCCTCATGAGGTCGCCGAGCGGGAGCTGCAGATGCAGGAGGCGGCGAAGATCGAGGAGCGCCAGGAGGAGGAGTTGCACGTGGTCGAGGTCGAGGTAGAGAAGAGTCTGTCCATCAAGGAATCGGCGGTGGAGTACTAACGCGAGCTCTGGCGCAACTAGTACTACAACATTGAGGGAGGCGCCGAGGACGAGGACGCGGTCGACTTCAGCAGGGGGGACGCAGAGTCCACCAATGGCGGCATGTCACCAGGACAAGTCATCGACGTCTCATCTCACACCGGCGATGCATAGGCCAGTGCGGTGGCGGATTTGTTAAAATTATGCGTACTTAGGCTTTGTTTTTAATGTTGGTCTTTTGTTAGAGCAATGTTTAGGTCAACTTGCTCTGTTTAATTACTAAAATTGCTCGATTCAGTCTATTGTACGCTCTTTTGTGTGCCCAAATTAGCAAGCGATGTTAAATTATGCAATGACGTAGCCGGGGAAATTTCCACCAAAACTTTGAATTATCAAACTCATCCCATGTGCGTAAAGCAGAAGAATTGTTTGTGATGCAGACAATCGTTCAAAGTGAATGGTCCGGCGGCACCGCGTGCAAAGTTTCCCTCCACATTTCCAAAATTTTGGCCTACCGCCAAAATATCTACCCCACCCCCTTCCCCCCTTCCGCACCCCCTTTTCTCCTCGACCACAAGTCACATTTCACCTGTTTCCTCCTTCCTTCCTTCCTTGCTAAGCTATAGCCACTTCCTCGCTCTCGTTGTCTCGCATCCTACCGCTGGGGTCTCCATGGTCTTCTTCAAAGACCTCTCCAGCGGTTCCTCCTCCGGCGACTACTCCTTCACCACCCAGGTATGCCTCTCTTCTCTCTCTCTCTCTCGGGCTATGACTTGGAATGAAGGATTTTTACTTGGCGATCAATTTGAGTCATTTCTTCCTCTTGTAGCTCCCTAAGACCATCAGTGGCAACGAATGGAGCGGGGTGGCTGAAGATCTATCTGCTCATTGTGACCATCAATCTTCATGCGTGAAGCTAGTTGTGTTTGATTCTATAGACAGTGGGAGGAAGTTTCTGGCATGTGCAGAGAAGGTTAGACCCTCTTTCGTTGTTACAAATCATTTGTTAGATGTGATTCAGACACTGTCACAGTCCCAACCCATTCATACCACACCTTCAACCAAATGCATCCTAAGAGAGTGTCACAGTTTGTAGCTAGTATCTTAAATTGTTGCCATCTCATCAGTGGTGCCATTAGAAAATTATTTGGCACCGCTTCAGCAGTTTGTGCAACCAACTTTGGTCCACACATCCAAGTAGCCAAGCAGTAAAATACTAAATCTTTATGGATGAAGGAACTAGGCATCGGAGCAACTACGTGCTCCGGAGTCCGGGTCCTTGATTTTTTTCCGCTGTATCGGCTCGCTAGTGCAGGGCACCGGTGCGAGATGTAGCAACAGTTGTCTTTACCCCAATTTTGGCATACATAGTGGATGACCTTAGTGCTATTAGTTCTATGTTACTAAATTTGTTCATGTACACACCTATTAGTATAAATATGTTGTCATCCAAACACTGTCGCTATGCTGTTGCAGTTATATTTACCTTCCTCATAAAATGTTCGATTTTTTATTTATTGTACATGAGTAAGAACTTGTAGCATCATTGTAGTTAATTATAGCTTCTGATGTTCCAGAATTTGGTTGTTTTCTCAGTACCAATTATTTCATTTGCACATTGATCTTTTTTAGAAGATATGTCATAATTAACATGTTTCTTCAGTTTTTCAAATTAGAATTGGTGATTTTCTATGTTTCTACAAACCCATTTCCCCTAAAATTGTTACTGATCTAGTTTTAAATATTATAGGATGAACGGAAGTGTTCTTACTTGGAGTGGGTTGATCAAGAATGGCCACAGTCTTTGAAGATGTGCCTAGCGAAGCTCTGGAGCATGTATGAGGAAGAGAAAACACGTAGGCTTAGAGAAAGTGTTGCCAACACTGAAGCGTATTTCAAGATTCAGGATAAAAAGTTGAAGGTGGAGAATGAGCTCAGATTTTTTAAATCAGACTTTGCTAAGATGGTGTTGGCGAAGGAGGAGGCACTTTCCCAGTTGGCCCGTGCAAAACGGGTTCTTACTGAAATGAAAGCAGAGGTGGATAAGATGAGCCTGGATGATCTCGATTAGTGAAATGAATATATTGTTCTTATGAAGTTGAACTAGCTATATGTTGTGTTGTGCTGTTTTCATGTAGCTACCATACTGTGATGTTATAATATATTTATGTGCCTGATATGAAATTGGCAAACAGTTGTTCGATATGAAATGTGAATTTGCGTAATACTGGAATTATTAATTGTAAACTAATAAAGCTGCTAAATGTGTCATGGACCTTTGTAGACGGTTCTAGTAGAAAAAGCGCTTGCAATGGATAGCGCAATGCCACACAGTTTTCTTCATCAAATTGTGTGTGATATAGTTGATAAAAGCAAATAGTTAACCATGGCAAACCATGTGTGATAGTTACACCTCTCACACACGAGCCTACACATAAAACTGTGTGGGATGTACGTCCGAACGGAAACGTTTTCCCTAGATTGACTATGTGAGATGTACATAAGAATGGAAACATATTCCTTGGATTAACTGTGTGTGATATACATACGAACGGAAATGTTTTTCTGAGATTCACCGTGTGGGATGTACATACATGCAGAAATGATTTTCTCGGATTACCGTGTGGTATGTACATACCTACAGAAATGATTGGGTTTTGATGCCTCGCCCGATCGCACACGGCCCCAGCCTGGGTCCCAGGAGGGCCTATCCCCGATGATTTCTGGGTCGTGTGTGAAGGACACCCTATCGCACACACTCACTTGGAGACGGTTCCAAATGCCGTCGCGGAAAGGGGTTAAAAACCGTTTGTTTAGGACCGACGCGCACCAGTGACACCTTGTGTGCTATCAAACATCACAACGTAACTAGGTGATTATAAAGATGCTCTACAGGTGTCTCTGAAAGTGTTTGTTGAGTTGTCATAGATTGAGATTAGGATTTGTAACTCCGTGTATCGGAGAGGTATCTCTGGGCCCTCTCGGTAATGCACATCACTATGAGCCTTGCAAGCAATGGGACTAATGAGTTAGTTACAGGATGATGCATTACGGAACGAGTAAAGAGAATTGCCGGTTATGAGATTGAACCAGGTATGATGATACTGACGATTGAATCTCGGGCAAGTAACATACCGATGACAAAGGGAACAACGTATGTTGTTATGCGGTTTGACTAATAAAGATCTTCCTAGAATATGTAGGAGCCAATATGAGCATCCAGGTTCCGCTATTGGTTATTGACCGCAGATGTGTCTCGGTCATGTCTACATAGTTCTCGAACCCGTAGGGTCCGCACGCATAACGTTCGATGAGGATTTGTATTATGAGTTATGTGATTTGATGAACCGAAGTTGCTCGGAGTCCCGGATGAGATCACGGACATAACGAGGAGTCTTGAAATGGTCGAGACGTAAAGATTGACATATTAGAACGTTATGTTTGGACACCAGAATGGTTTTGGAAATGTTCGGACATTTTCTGGAGTACCGGGGGATTACCGGAACCCCCGGGGGGGTTAATGGGCCTTCATGGGCCCTAGTGGAAGAGAGGAGGGGGCGTCCAGGTGGAGGCGCGCGCCCCCAAGCCCAAAACGAATTAGACTAGGGTTGGGAGGGTCGGCCCCCCTTTCCTTCTTCTCCTCCACCTCTTTCCCCTTCCCTCCTTCTTCGAAAAGGAAAGGGGGCGGGCCAAATCCTACTTGGACCGGGAGTCCAAGTAGGACTCCCCCCCTTGGCGCGCCCCCCTTGGGTCGGCCTCCTCTCCTCCCCCCTTTATATACGTGGGAGGGGGCACCCCAAAGGCACACCAAGTCTTCTCTTAGCCGTGTGCGGTGCCCCCCTCCACAGTTACACACCTCGTCATATCGTTGTAGTGCTTAGGCGAAGCCCTGCGTCGGTAACTTCATCATCACCGTCAACACACCGTCGTGCTGAGGAAACTCTCCCTTTTCCTCAACTAGATCAAGAGCTCGAGGGACGTCATCGAGCTGAACGTGTCCTGAACACGGAGGTGTCGTATGTTTGGTGCTTGGATCGGTTGAATCGCGAAGACATTCAACTACATTAACCGCGTTACTAAAACACTTCCGCTTTCGGTCTACGAGGGTACGTGGGCACACTCTCCCCTCTCGTTGCTATGCATATCCTAGATAAATCTTGCGTGATCATAGATAAATTATTTGAAATACTGCGTTGCCCAACAGTGGCATCCGAGCTAGGTCTATGCGTAGATGTTATATGCACGAGTAGAACACAATGAGTTGTGGGCGATAATAGTCATACTGCTTACCAGCAACGTCTTACTTTGATTCAGCGGTGTTGTTGGATGAAGCGGCCCGGAACGACATTACATGACCGCGTTCATGAGACTGGTTCTACCGACGTGCTTTGCACACAGATGGCTGGCGGGTGTCTGTTTCTCCAACTTTAGTTGAATCGAGTTTGACTATGCCTGATCCTTGTTGATGGTTAAAACAACACACTTGACGATTCTTGCTAGAAACCTGTAGCAGCCACGTAACACTTGCAACAACAAAGTAGAGGACGTCTAACTTGTTTTTGCAAGGCATGTTGTGATGTGATATGGTCAAGACGTGATGAGATATAAATTGTTGTATGAGATGATCATGTTTTGTAAAAGTTATCGGCAACTGGCAGGAGCCTTATGGTTGTCGCTTTATTGTATGAAATGCAATCGCCATGTAATTGCTTTACTTTATCACTAAGCGGTAGCAATAGTTGTAGAAGTAATAGTTGGCGAGACGACAACGATGCTACAATGGAGATCAAGGTGTCAAGCCGGTGATGATGGTGATCATGACGGTGCTTTGGAGATGGAGATTGTAACGCCCAATATGCGACTATACTCCACACGTGTCGAGGCACGACTTGGGGTATAAGCGCATATTGGTATGGTCGCAAGAGTGGTCGTATCTTTGCTCATCTCATGTACTGAATAGATAGAATACGAGCTTTGGCTTACAATCGCCACAATGTCACACAATATCATCAAGTTATACAATCATTCAAGATGAACACAAAGTCCGATTACGGAAGAAACCAAACGAATAAAAGAAAACCACCCATGCTAAATCCCGATAGACCCTACCGGGCAACACTACTGATCATCTGGAAAAGAAACGTAGTAACGGCCACGGTCCTCGTCGAACTCCCACTTGAGTTCAATGGCATCACCTGCATTAGTCTCGTCGGTACCTGCAACTGTGTTTGTAGTATCTGTGAGCCACGAGGACTCAGCAATCTCAAAACCCACGATATCAAGACTATTTAGGCTTAAAGGTAAGATGTGGTTATATGGTGGAGTTGCAGCAAGCACTAAGCAAATATGGTGACTAACATACTAGTACAAGAGTAAGATGAGAAACTACGCAACGGACGTAGAGCTAGAAGTGATCCTGAACTACTTACGTTCAAATATAACCCCACGGTGTTCACTTCTCGAACCTCGTCGAAAAGAGACCATCACGGTTACACACGCGGTTGGCGCATTTTAATTAAGTCAAGTGTCAAGTTCTCTACAACCAAATATTAGCAAATTCCCATCTGCCACATAACCGCGGGCACGACTCTCAAAAGTTTAAACCCTGCAGGGGTGTCCCAACTTAGCCCATGACAAGCTCATGATCCGCGGAGACAATCCTCCATCGCGGGACCCTCCGACTAGACTTGGAAACTTGGTGCACAAAACATTTTGACAATGGTAAAACAAGTCCAGCAAGACCTCCCAACGTGCCGACACCCCGATAGGAGCCACGCGCATCTCGTCTCAGGCCACGATCGGATAGGTCAAGCTATGGGTAAAACCAAATACCTCATGTTTCCCCGAGGCGGCCCCGCAGGCTGCCCGGTTCGGACCAACACTCATGAGGAGCACTGGCCCGGGTTGTTGATTAAGAATCCTCGGGCAAATGGTAAAACCAATGTTGGGCCTTGCTGGAAAAGTTTTATTCAAAGCAGACTGTCAAGAGGGGCCCATAAACCCTCACCGTGTTAGGGACGCAAAATCAAGGAACATAACACCGGTATGACAGAAACTAGGGCGACAAGAGTGGAACAAAACACCGAGCAAAAGGCCAAGCCGTCCACCCTTGGTACCAAGTATATAGATGCATTAATTACCCGCAAAGTTCTTAGGGTTGTCGAAAGCTTGCTCCTCGTAAATGTACTCAACAGGATCCTCATTCACGAACTCATATCCCGGCTCTACCCAAAGCAATAACACAAGAAACAGAACAACAATCAATCACGGTGCAATGTGCAAGCAACATGATGTAAGACATGGCATGGAATGCAAGGTATGATGTGCAATGCACATGGGTACTCCGGAAGGGAAAAGATGATCATGGCATTAAATTGGCAAACCAAGCATGCCACTGGATAGATTGAGAGATTTCAGTCGAAAACGATATAAAGATCACCGGGAACGGATGCACGGTTTGGAAATGACAAGCCAAACAAAATGCAACGCAATTTGCCAAAAATAGCAACATACCAACTTGGATGCAAAGTTTAAACATGCTACAACACCCAAACATGGAAACAAAATACATGATAGTGAAGTAAAGGTGAAGCTCCATAAATCATGAACACTGAGCTACTGCTAGAACTCACTAGAACAGGTCTGAAACAGCATGGCAAAAATGCAAATGCTAACTGGTTTACAGACTTAGTGAAAATACTAAACATGGCATAAACAGCATCAGATTGCAAAGTTTAGAGCTAGTAACCTACATGCTGCAGGAACATAACATGGCAAACTTGAGCATGGCATGCTAGTACTAAAAGCAATGAACAAAACTCCCTTACTGAACTTGAGCCAAAGACCCACAGAAAAGATGATAGCATCAATGCAAACATGGCAAGTGATATGAACAGATTCAAACTTAGTAGAAATACATGGCATGGCAAAAGCAGATTCATGTAGGCATGTTTACGAGCTTGTGCAACTCACCACAAAGCATTTCATGGCATAAAAAAGCAACCAACAGTAAGAAGACACATTTATGAAGGTAAACATGTAAAGAGCATGGTCATAGGATGCATGGATCACTAGCAAAACACATGGCAAAAATGAACTTCCTGTTAACAGACTGACATCAATATTATTTGGCAAAATGAGAGCATGGTAATGACAAGCTACAGTACCCCATAATTGCAAACAAAGGCATGGATGGATAGATCATAACAATATCTGCAAAACACCCTTATTGAGCATCATCAAAATACACATGGATTCACTTGTAGCATCAAATTAACATGGCAACATAATGTAGCAGGAAAAGACTTAGCAGAAAAACTAAGTCACTGAAATCAGCAACATCAAGTAACCTACTTTGCATGCTTGTGCTAGTCACCACAGAGCACATAAAAATACAAGGATTGCACCACTTCAAAGATGGCATGAAGATTCTCCTAAGACATGTCGACATGATGCTCAAAAGATAAACACACAAAATGTTATGGAAACGACAAATCAACAAGTTATGATAGATTCCAGCAGATAACATCATTTAGCACTTTTGCAATGAAGATTAGGGCATCAATATGGACAGTAACATGCAAACAAACTACACCAGCATGTAGAGCAACACGAGATGAACATTTAGATATATCCTATGCACAAACCGGAACTACAAGCACGAAGTTGTGGCATGATGAAGGGGCACACATCATCACAGATCTGGGGACTTAGCAATTTCACCTCACCGAAAAAGTCAACGGGCAGAGTGGATCGGGTCGGGTCCGGCGCGGATCAGGGCAGAGAAGGACCCGGGCCGGCGAGGCAACGGTGGTCGGCTCCGACGACGACGAGGGGGCGCCGGGGACGTCGGGCCAGCCGGATCCTGCGACCGCGCGCCTGCGGACGATGGCGGCAGGCGCGGGCGGCTTGACGGAGGCGGCAGACGGCGGGGAGGCACGGCGGAGGCGGCGGTCGGCGGCGGAGACGAGGCGGCGCGGGCGACGGACAGGCGGTGCGGGAGGCGCACAGCGAGGGGCGGCGGCTGATGGGCCGGGCGGGCCCCGCTTGGGCCGGGCGGGCCGCGCGGGCGACGTAGTGGAGGGGCGGCGGGGGGTAACGTGGCAGACGGCGATTGGGCGCGAGGCGGCGGCTGGACACGTAGTAGAGGTGGATCTAGGGTTTTTGCCCGGCATTTGAACGGGGGAGGCCTATTTATAGATTGTGGGAGCTAGGAGAGGGCTATTGAGGTACAGTTTTCTCCCACACGATTGTGATCCAATGACGGAGATCATGGAGGGGGTTTAGATGGGCTAGCGGGCTATTGTGGAGGGGTGTTGGGCTGCAAAGAGAGAGGGGTTTCGGCGGCTACATGGTTAACCATTGGGGCATCAAACGACCTCCAAGTGGAAAGAAATTTGACAGGCGGCCTACCGGTGATGTACCAAGGCCACTCGACAAATCTCGGCCCATTCCCAGAACATTCTTCTCCTGCTCACGAAACGAGATCCGAGAGGTGCATCGGGTGCATGTGTGAGTGTCGGAGTCTGAAATGGACAACGGGGAAAAATGATCGGATGCAAGAGACGAACACAAATGCAAATGAGATGCACATGATGACATGAGATGAAATGCATGACATGAACAAAATGCAAAAGGAGGACAAACCCAACCACAGAGGATATAACATATAACATTGCCGGAAATGGCAAGAGTTGGAGTTACAATTATGGAATGTTACATCCGGGACGTTACAGAGATCAAAGGCACAAGATGATCATGGGCATATCATATCACTTATTTTGATTGCATGTGATGTTTATCCTTTATGCATCTTATTTTTCTTAGTACGACGATAGCATTATAAGATGATCCCTCACTAAATTTCAAGGTACAAGTGTTCTCCCTGAGTATGCACCGTTGATATAGTTCGTCGTGCCGAGACACCACGTGATGATCGGGTGTAATAAGCCCTACATTCACATACAACGGGTGCAAGCTAGTTTTGCATGTGCAGAATACTCGGGTTAAACTTGACTGGCCTAGCATATGCAGATATGGCCTCAGAACACTGAGACCGAAAGGTCGAACGTGAATCATATAGTAGATATGATCAACATAGTGATGTTTACCTTTGAAAACTACTCCATCTCACGTGATGATCGGACATGGTTTAGTTGATATGGATCACGTGATCATTTAGATGACTAGAGGGATGTCTATCTAAGTGTGAGTTCTTAAGTAATATGATTAATTGAACTTTAATTTATCATGAACTTAGTACCTGATAGTATTTTGCATGTCTATGTTGTTGTAGATCAATGGCCCATGCTACCATTCCCTTGAATTTTAATGCATTCCTACAGAAAGCTAAGTTGAAAGATGATGGTAGAAACTACACAGACTGGGTCCGTAACTTGAGGATTATCTGAAGGAAATATGCCCTAGAGGCAATAATAAAGTTGTTATTTATATTTCCTTATATCATGATAAATGTTTATTATTCATGCTAGAATTGTATTAACCGTAAACTTAGTACATGTGTGAATACATAGACAAACAGAGTGTCACTAGTATGCCTCTACTTGACTAGCTCGTTAATCAAAGATGGTTAAGTTTCCTAACCATAGACATGAGTTATCATTTGATAAACGGGATCACATCATTAGAGAATGATGTGATTGACTTGACCCATCCGTTAGCTTAGCATTATGATCGTTTAGTTTATTGTTATTGCTTTCTCCATAACTCATACATGTTCCTATGACTATGAGATTATGCAACTCCTGAATACCGGAGGAATACTTAGTGTGCTATCAAACGCCACAATGTAACTGGGTGATTATAAAGATGCTCTACAGGTATATCCGATGGTGTTTGTTGAGTTGGCACAAATCGAGATTAGGATTTGTCACTCCGATTGTCGGAGAGGTATCTCGGGGCCCTCTCGGTAATGCACGTCACTATAAGCTTAGCAAGCAATGTGACTAATGTGTTAGTTATGGGATGTTGCATTACGGAACGAGTAAAGAGACTTGCCGATAATGAGATTGAACTAGGTATGATGATACCGACGATCAAATCTCAGGCAAGTAACAACAACGTATGTTGTTATGCGGTTAGACCGATAAAGATCTTCATAGAATATGTAGGAACCAATATGAGAATCCAGGTTCCGCTATTGGTTATTGACCGGAGACGAGTCTTGTTCATGTCTACATAGTTCTCAAACCCATAGGGTCCGAGCGCTTAATGTTCGATGACGATCGGTATTATGAGTTTATGTGTTTTGATGTACTGAAGGTAGTTCGGAGTCCCGGATGTGATCACGGACATGACAAGGAGTCTCGAAATGGTCGAGACATGAAGATTTATATATTGGAAGGTTATGTTTGGACACCGGAATGGTTTCGGATGAGTTCGGGCATATACCAGAGTACTGGGGGGTTATCGGAAGCCCCCGGGGGCTTAATGGGCCTACATGGGCTTTAGTGGAAGAGAGAGGAGGCGGCCAAGTGGTGGGGGCACCCCCCCAAGCCCAATCCGAATTGGGAGGGGGGCCGGCCCCCCTTTCCTTCTTCTCCTCTTCCCCTTCCTTCCCCCTTCTATTAGGACTAGGAAAGGGGGGAAACCTACTCCTAGTAGGAGTAGGAATCCCCCCTTGGGGCGGACCATGAGGGCCGGCCGGCCCCCTCCTACCCTCCTTTATATACAGGGGAGGGGGCACCCCATAGACACACAAGTTGACAATTGTTTTAGCCATGTGCGGTGCCCCCTCCACAGATACACACCTCGGTCATATCGTCGTAGTGCTTAGGCGAAGCCCTGCGCCGGTAACTTCATCATCACTCGACACACCGTCGTGCTGAACAAACTCTCCCTCGGCCTCAACTGGATCAAGAGTACGAGGGATGTCACCGAGCTGAACGTGTGCACATCACGGAGGTGTCGTGCGTTCGGTACTTGATCGGTTGGATCGCGAAGACGTTCGACTACATCAACCGTGTTTCTTAACGCTTCCGCTTTTGGTCTATGAGGGTATGTAGACATACTCTCCCCTCTCGTTGCTATGCATCCCCAAATAGGTCTTGCATGATCGTAGGAATTTTTTTGAACCCCAACAGTGGCATCCGAGCCAGGTCTATGCGTAGATGTTATATGCACGAGTAGAACACAAAGGAGTTGTGGGTGTGGGTATATACATATTGCTTTCCGTCACTAGTTGTTTCTTGATCGGCGGTATTGTTGGATGAAGCGTCCCAGACCGACATTACATGATCGCGTTCATAGGACTGGTTCTACCGATGTGCTTTGCACACAGGTGGCTGGCGGGTGTCAGTTTATCCAACTTTAGTTGAATCGGATTCAATGAACAAGGTTCTTTCTGAAGATCAAAAAGAAATCACTATACCATGTTGTGGTTTTTGATGCGTAGGTAAGAACGATTCTTGGTAAGCTCGTAGTAGCCACGTAAAACTTGCAACAACAAAGTAGAGGATGTCTAACTTGTTCACATAGTGATGATCAACATAGTGATGTTCACCATTGAAAGCTACTCCATCTCACATAATGATCGGACATGGTTTAGTTGATATGGATCACGTGATCATTTGGATGACTAGAGGGATGTCTATCTAAGTGGGAGTTCTTAAGTAATATGATTAATTGAACTTATGAACTTAGTACCTGATAGTATTTTGCATGTCTATGTTGTTGTAGATAAATGGCCCATGCTACTGTTCCTTTGAATTTTAATGCGTTCCTAGAGAAAGCTAAGTTGAAAGATGATGGTAGCAACTACACGGGCTGGGTCCGTAACTTGAGGTTTATCCTCATTGCTGCACAGAAGAATTACGTCCTGGAAGCACCGCTAGGTGCAAAGCACGCTGCAGGAGTGTCGGTGTCAAAACCGGCGGATCTCGGGTAGGGGGTCCCGAACTGTGCGTCTAGGCCGGATGGTAACAGGAGGCATGGAACACTTTGTTTTACCCAGGTTCGGCCCCTCTCGATGGAGGTAATACCCTACTCCTGCTTGATTAATATTGATGATATGGGTGGTACAAGAGTAGATCTACCACGAGATCAAGGAGGCTAAACCCTAGAAGCTAGTCTATGGTATGATTGTTGTGTATGGAGTTGATTGCCTACGGACTACAACCCTCCAGTTTATATAGACACCGGATAGGGTTAGGGTTACATAAAGTCGGTTACAATGGTAGGAGATCTTGAATATCCGCATCGCCAAGCTTGCCTTCCATGCCAAGGAAAGTCCCATCCGGACACGGGACGAAGTCTTCAATCTTGTATCTTCATAGTCCAGGAGTCCGGCTGAAGGTATAGTCCGGCTACCCGAACACCCCCTAATCCAGGACTCCCTCAGTAGCCCCTGAACCAGGCTTCAATGACGACGAGTCCGGCGCGCAAATTGTCTTCGGCATTGCAAGGCGGGTTCCTCCTCCAAGTCCTTCATAGAAGATTGTAAACACCAATAGTAGTGTCCGGCTCTGCAAAATAAGCTTCCACATATTGCCATAGAGAGAATAATATTAACACAAATCAAATCTGCTGACGTATTCCGCAGTGCGTCATCACACTAGAGCCAAGTCCTTCACCCGAATCATTTTACTTTTCCACCTCAGCATGTTTTGCGAGGCGGTTTCCTTGGCACGTCTTGTCAAAGCAGAGATCGTGTGCCCCCCTTTTACGGGATTCTCATCAATACGGACGTGGGTAACCCAATTGTGCCCGTTAGCATGTTTTCTCGATTAAAGGCGAGTCCCAAACGGTTACGGGGAGGGCTCCTGGTATTCAACCTCTTATAAAGAGACCAAGGCTTTACTCCTTTTTTCAATCTCAAACGAGTTCGCCCATCGCCTCGAGTTCCAACACCCTAGGCTCCAGATTCTAGGCGCTTCGGACCTTCGACAATGTCCGGTTCCGACCTTCAAGGCCGATGGATGCCCTCCTCGGTCACGGAGGAGGACGTGCTAAAGTTGAGAGAGGCTAAGTTCTTGACCGCTGAAATTCCGCATAGGTTGCCTGCTCAAAGGCAGGCTATTCCCAGTCGCCAGCCCGGTGAGAGCGTAGTGTTCATGTCTAACTTCCTTCGGGGGTTAGGCTTCCCGATGGATCCCTTCGTGAGGGGGATGCTGTTTTATTACGGGCTGGAATTTCATGACTTAGCTCCGGAGTCCATCCTCCACATTTCCTCATTCATCGTTGTGTGCGAAGCGTTCCTTCGTGCTACTCCTCACTTCGGATTATGGCTCAAGACTTTTGGAGTGGAGCCGAAGATGATCGAGGGACGGCACGCAGAGTGCGGAGGCGCTGTCATAAGTAAGAATGCTGATGCTCCATGGCCCGAGGGCTCCTTTCAAGAGGAGCTCGGCTTGTGGCAACGAGAATGGTTCTATATCACCGCTCCCAGGAGCGCCAAGTGGGCGGCGCCTCCTGCCTTTCGCTCGGGTCCCCCATCACGGCTAGCGTCATGGGTCAACAAAGGATTAGATTGGGGTTTGCCCAAAGACGTGCCCCTGTTACAGGGCCGAATTAAGGATCTCTTGGAAGGAGACCTCAGCTTGGTCAAGGTGACGCAGGTCATGCTGATTCGCCGAATATTGCCCGGCAAACGTCGCCCCCTTCGCCTGTGGGAGTTTAATCCAGAGGGACCGCGAGCTCTCCAGAACTTTATGGGCGCAACGCCCGCGGAGATGTATAGACTGTTCTTCGGATCACAAGAGATGTGTCCGGATTTAACCGAGGACGCAGGCCTAAGCTGCAATCGCCCGGATACTCAAGTAAGCAACCTTGTGCCCGGACCTTCTATCCGTATAATTGTCATAAACTTGCCCCTAAAAGAGCCGTCCTTTTAAACAGGAGTGGATAGCGAAGTCAAAGCTGATTAGGTGTCCGGCTCCCCTTCCTGAAACCAGGCCGGATCCTGTGCTGGTCAGGATGCTGGAGATAATGCCTTTGGAGGGGGAGGACAAGGAAGCTATGGCCTCCTCGAAGGAGGCTGCTCCGAAGGGAGGAACCGACAATTCCTCTCCTAAGGGGAAGAAGAGAGCCGCCTCTGACGACCCGGAAACCATGGCCTCGAAACGGGGGAGAAAATCCTCGTCAGAGGGTCCGACGCCGGGGAGTTCCTCGGCCGGACTACGCCCTCAAGGGGATCAGCCCTCCAGCGAGCCGTAAGTAGAGAGAGGTTTTCCTTTTGAGGGATGAGAGAAATCCTTGATTTATATCTGAGAAGATTAACCGAAATTTTACCTTGTAGCTCAGACCTCAGCCCTTCTCAGCAGAGCTCGTCTTCGGGGGATCTTCTTCCGGAGATGATGGAGAGCGGGACGCCTCCCCTGCCGTACCGCCTAGCGAGGCGGGCGACCCTGAGGTGTCGTCGCGGAGGGTTTCTCTGAATCCGGCAGGGGCGGAAGATAGCTATGTGGCCCCCCAAGGCTCTCCGCGTCCGGCCTTCGAAAGAGGCCATAGGACAAGTCCGGCACCGTCTGGTGCTCGGCCGGAGGAGCTGAAGATTCTGCTGGGGCGAGCTTCTATCTCAGAGGAGCACCGTGCATTGATGGGCACGATGATTGAAAGGATTTCATCCGCAGAAAGTGGATTGCATGAGGCCGTCAAAAGTTTACTGACGGGTTTTGAGGTACGTTAGATAATGTACACTTTTGTCAGTTGCGCATAAGTAAGATGCGCCCTGTGTAGATAGTAGCCCCTGAGACTCTGCGCGTTGTCAAGAAATGACGGCACGCAGAGGATCATAATCCCAGGTCTAAGATGTCGCCTTTGAATGTAGGTGGCGAGGTGTCCGGAATCAAGCCGAACTGATGATGTGGCCGAACTAAAGCGGCAACTGGACGTGGCAGATGCCGACATCGCGCTTGTCAACAAGCGGCTTGATGAGGCTCAAGGTATGTAATTCTTCGGGCGGCATCAGGTAAGAGGAGCTTCATGCCAGTGTCTTACAATGTGTGTGCTTGACGCAGATGGTACGGCCGCCGTGGAGAATCTTAGGGCAGAACTTGCCCGAGCTAAGGAGCAAGCCAGAAAAAGCGATGCGGCTGCCGAGAAGGCCCTTGAAGAGCTGAGAGCCGAACAGGCAGCTCACTGCCGAAGCAAACAAGAGATGGCCGAGATGGCCGAGAAGTTAAAGAGCACTGCAGACCGTTGCAAACTTCTTGAGAAAGAAGACCGGGCGAGATAGATGGACTTAGAGAAGGCCGTTGCCGCTGCCAAGGATGCTCGCTCTGCGATGAGAGCTACGAAGGAGGAGCTGCGTCAGGCCGAACAGATTGCGGATGGAAAGCCCTTTATGCTGCGGAGGAAGTTTTGTGATCCGAAGTTTGCTCCGTTGGACCGGATGTGGAGTGTGGAGGATACCTATCTGGACTTGTCAGCGAGTGCTGCTGATGCGACCGAACACTTTCAAGATCAAAAAGATCGCGAAGTGGAAAAGCTTTTCTGGTCGCAATTTCACAATCCAGAGCGTCCACTGGCAGTGGATGATCGTTTGGCTCAATGGGCCGAACTGAATAGGTTGTCTGGACTCGCCATGAAGTACATCATGGGTCACCTGTGGCCGGGGATATCGGAGCCGAAGAGTTATTTTAGCTTGGTGCAGCAATTCCTTGACGTGGTGCCGCGTATAAATGCAATGAAGAGGTCAGCATTCATAGAGGGCGCTAGGATGGCTCTTGCCCGTGTTAAGACATACTGGGCAGAGATGGAGACCACCATTGTTGCGTCCCGAGATTCGGACAAAAGCCGAGTACCCTCCGAGCACTATTTTCAGGAAGTTCTTGAAGGCGCTCGTGTAATAGAGACGCAATGCCCGAAAGATGCTATGTTATGATAGCATATGTAATTATAAAGTAATATTTTGATAAACTGTAGTGGCCTATTTTATACTTGTGCCTCCAAGTATTGGGAACACCTCCTGTGCGGCCGTTTTAAGATATATATATATATATATATATATATATATATATATATATATAGAGAGAGAGAGAGAGAGAGAGAATCTGAAAGATGGCAGTCGTTGGCTTCAGCCCCCACGCACATAGTGCGGGGGTGCTTGGAGAAGATGCATTTTCACACTTAACCCAACGTCTTGGTCCTACAAAGGAGGTGATAGCGTAGCGGGCCAGGCAATCGGA
This sequence comes from Triticum aestivum, assembly GCF_018294505.1. NCBI lineage: Eukaryota > Viridiplantae > Streptophyta > Magnoliopsida > Poales > Poaceae > Triticum > Triticum aestivum. The sequence continues at coordinate 130,434,853 of NC_057809.1, read as the reverse complement.
CTATAATGCTTTAACACTTTCACTTAGCCATAGGAGTTTGACAATGAGACTCTTTAGGTAGCTCCTTGGTGGCAACTGCGCTCGTCCGAATTCGGGGCGCGTATGTGCCTGACCGGGAAGCGGCCCTTCGTTAAAGCGGAGGAATCCGATAGATTCCGATAGGTCATCGAGTGGCTGACCAGTCTCACGCTACATCATGACAGTCAGTTTTCGGCTTTCTCTACTGAGGTGCTCGCCCGGCCGAACCGGGGGGCACAATCGCAGTAGTTCTCCTGGTGCTACCTTAGCCGATAGAGCGGAACGTAAGGTAGCCGAACTCAGGAGCCGGGCAACCCAACATTTGACCAAAGACATGATTCGGAGCTGATGCATATAATGCCAAAACTCGCGACGCCGAACACTCCCTAAGGTGTTCGGTCTTTATGAGTGCGGGCGAAACAACACTCTTTATTAAAAAAGCCCCTAGTGTCCAGGTACGTGCAAAAATTCTGACGTGGCCACATGCCAAGACGCCAGCTTCCTCCTTGGTTATATCAGAAAGAAAAAACCAGGGGATGTGTAGCAACAAGAGACAGTAAAAAAGGTTTACGCAGGGTCTTAATCTAAAAAGAATCCTTTAGGACGGGTCCCTACTGCATGTCTGCGCCTGTGTCTCCGTTGTGTCGTATCCTGGACGGGCGCCGCACGATGTTCATCTGTAAAAGAGAGGAACTGAATTGAAAACGGGTCGTGCCGAAAAAAGTTTAAAATAAACAAAGTATAAAGTAAGATATATTGAGCTTTATTGTCTCTTATTGTATATGCGTTGAGCCCCTAGTGCGGGGGTATATGGCTTCTAGGCCTGCATCAATGATGATTTTGCACTGAACTCGTCTATCCGCGTTCGTGGTCTTTAATGACCTATTTCGAAGTTTTCTGGCCGGTGAGGCCATTTTGCTGTGGGGTTATCAAAGCGGCCGCACAGTCCTCCGCTTGGGGAGGCGCACTTTAGTGCTTCCCCTTCAAAGAGATGATGCCTCGTGGGCCGGGCATCTTAAGCGTAAGAGATGCATAATGCGGTATTATGTTAAAGCGAGCGAAAGCTTCGCGTCCCAGTAGTGCTTGATAGCGACTTGAGAACGGGACGATATGGAAGGTCAGCTTTTCACGGCGGAGGTTATCGGCAGAGCCGAATATCACTTCGAGCCAGAGAAAACCCATACAATGGGTGTCCGGACCAGGTATTACCCCTTGAAAGGAGGTTTTGCTGCGGCGGATTCTTGCTGGGTTTATCCCCATGTGCTGGATTGTATCCTGATATATCAGGTTTAGTCCACTGCCGTCGTCCATAAGGACATTTGAAAACTGGAGTCCGCCAATTATTGGATCGAGTATCAAGGCAGTCCAGCCTACATTCTTGATATTCCTAGAATAATCTAGCTGATCGAAGATGATCGGTTTTGACAACCAGTGGCAGGACCCTTTGGGGATGGGCCGTGTGGTGCGTACCTTTACGGGCGCCGCACGCCTTGAGACCAATATGTTTGAAAATTCCTTCTAATTTACTGCACATGGAATTAACTCGCACACAAATACACAAAAATATGATTTTTCAAACCGTTATGGTTAGGCGTTGCATGTAGATGTAGTCCAAATTTGAATTACGGTCATTAAATGGTTAGAAAATCACTTAAATGTCTTTAAAAGGTCAAATGACCCCTGAAATTTTCAAAACTTTCACATGACAGTCGTATTAGTGCACGTTAGACACAGAAAAAAATTGAAGGGCATAAGAGGAAGCTATCTCCCTTTCGTCATCAAACATGCATTGTTCCCTCTAGGAACCATGAACCTTCTAGTGAGTTGCTCCGGTTTGTGAGGGGTGTGTGTCCAAACTTTTGTCAAACGGGCCAATTTTTTTACCACATCATCTTGGTTGCATGACATTAAATCAAGCAAGGTTTGACGTTTTTATGATCATTTTTAAATTTTTTGGAATTAAAATGCCATGCTACTCCATGCATGTGTGCCCATGCCTTGAGACCAATATGTTTGAAAATTCTTTCTAATTTACTGCACATGGAATTAACTCGCACACAAGTACATAAAATTATGATTTTTCAAACCGTTATGGTTAGGCGTTGCATGTAGATGTAGTTCAAATTTGAATTACGGTCATTAAATGGTTAGAAAATCACTTATATGTCTTTAAAAGGTCAAATGACCCCTAAAATTTTCAAAAATTTCACATGACAGTTGTATTAGTGCCCATTAGACATAAAAAAATTGAAGGCTATAAGAGGAAGCTATCTCCCGTTCGTCATCAAACATGCATTGTTCCCTCTCGGAACCATGAACCTTCTAGTGAGTTTCTCCGGCTTGTGAGGGGGGGTGTCCAAACTTTTGTCAAACATGCCAATTTTTTACCACATCATCTTGGTGGCATGACATTAAATCAAGCAAGGTTTCATGTTTTTCTGATCATTTTTTAATTTTTGGGAATTACAATGCCATGCTACATGCATGTGTGCCCATGCCTTGAGACCAATATGTTTGAAAATTCCTTCTAATTTACTGCACATGGAATTAACTCGCACACAAGTACACAAAAAATATGATTTTTCAAACCGTTGTGGTTAGGCGTTGCATGTAGATGTAGTTCAAATTTGAATTACGGTCATTAAATGGTTAGAAAATCACTTAAATGTCTTTAAAAGGTCAAATGACCCCTGAAATTTTCAAAAATTTCACATGACAGGTGTATTAGTGCATGTTAGACATAGAAACAAATTTGAAGGCCGTCAGAGGAAGTTATCTCTCGTTCGTCATCAAACATGCATTGTTCCCTCTCGGAACCACGAACCTTCTAATGAGTTGCTCTGGTTTGTGAGGGGTGTGTGTCCAAACTATCGTCAAACAGGCCAATTTTTTATCATATCATCTTGGTGGCATGACATTAAATCAACCAAGGTTTCATGTTTTTTTGATCATTTTTTTAATTTTTTGGAATTAAAATACCATGTCACTCCATGCATACGTATGCATGTGTCCATGTCGTGAGACCAATATATTTGAAAAATTCTTTCCAATTTACTGCACATGGAATTAACTTGCACACAAGTGCACAGATATGATTTTTCAAACCGTTTTGGTTAGGCGTTGCATGTAGATGTAGTTCAAATTTGAATTACGGTCATTAAATGGCTACAAAATCACTTAAATTTTTTAAAAGGTCAAATGACCCCTAGAATTTTCAAAAATTTCACATTACAGTTCTAGTAGTGCATGTTAGACGTAGAAAAAAATTGAAGGTCGTAAGAGGAAGCTATCTCCCGTTCGTCATCAAACATGCATTGTTTCCTCTCGAAACCACGAGCCTTTTAGTGAGTTGCTCTGGTTTGTGAGGCGTGTGTGTCCAAACTTTCATCAAACATGCCAATTTTTTTACCACATCATCTTGGTGGCATGACATTACATCAACCAAGGTTTCATGTGTTTCTGATTTTTTTTAATTTTTTGGAATTAAAATGCCATGTTACTCCATGCATACATATGCATGTGTCCATGTCATGAGACAAATATGTTTGAAAATTCCTTCTAATTTACTGCACATGGAATTAACTCGCAGACAAGTACACAAATATGATTTGTCAAACCGTTATGGTTAGGCGTTGTATGTAGATGTAGTTCAAATTTAAATTAAATGGCTAGAAAATCACTTAAATGTCTCTAAATGTCAAATGACCCCTAGAATTTTCCAAATTTTCACATTACAGATGTAGTACTGCATGTTAAACATAGAAAAAATTGAAGGCCGTAAGAGGAAGCTATCTCCTGTTTGTCATCAAACATGCACTGTTCCCTCTCGGAACCATGAACCTTCTAGTGAGTTGCTCCGGTTTATGAGGGGTGTGTGTCCGAACTTTCGTCAAACATGCCCAATTTTTTTCCACATCATCTTTGTGGCATGAAATTACATCAACCAAGGTTTCATGTGTTTCTGATTTTTTTAATTTTTTGGAATTAAAATGTCATGTCACTCCATGCTTAATTGTGTCATAGCCTTGAGACCAATATGTTTGAAAATTCCTTCCAATCTACTACACATGGAATTAAATCACACACAAGTACACAAAATATGAGTTTTCAAACCATTATGGTTAGCTGTTGCATGTACATGTAGTTCAAATTTCAATTACGGTCATTAAATGGCTAGAAAATCACTTAAATGCCTTAAAAGGTCAAATGACCCCTGAAAATTTCCAAAATTTGACATGACAGTTGTATTAGTACTACAAAATTTCTCATACATTTAAAACACCATCTGTTGCCACTGTACTCCAAATTCATCTTTCACAGCTAATAAAAAATATCTACAACATCGCACGCAGTTGTTTTCGAGGAACCGTTTGCAATGAAAATATCTGGGTCTATTTAAGTCTCCCTCCTTAAGCTTCGCCGACTCGTCTGCTCCAGTGCCGGCAACCCACGAATCCACGAATCCCGACCCCCATTCCCGCACCCCCTTTGTCGGGGATATACCCCGCGGTATGACCCGGCCGGGACTTGGTGTTTTATTGGTAACCCAGCAGATGATAAGCCAGATGGTAAGTCAGAAGTTAAGCTGGCAAACGTTAAGCCGGATGTTAAGCCGACAAATGATAAGCCAGATGGTAATTCAGATGGTAAGCCTGCAGACGTTAAGCCAGATGTTAAGCCGACAGATGATAAGCCAGATGGTAAGTCAGATGGTAAGCCGGCAGACGTTAAGCTAAATGTTAAGTCGACAGATGTTAAGCCAGATGGTAAGTCAGATTGTAACAGAGTCGCCTGGCATAGTTAATAAGCCCGAGACGTTAAGATGCCCAAGACGTTAAGAAGCCCATGATGAGAAGTCAGAATAGTTTAAGTCCCAATACGAGTTGGACTCTATATGTAACCCACCCCTTCAACTTATATAAGGAGGGGCAGGGCACCCCAAGAGGGAGAGGTAGAAAAACAATCACTAAGGTTAGACACAACTAGGAGAGCCGGTTTACAGCGACTCCGTCGTGATGATAATGAGACCTAGCCACAAGCAGCATGTAGGGTTTTTACCGGATGATGTTTCCCGGGGCCCGAAGCTGTCTAAACCCTTATCTAGTGTTGCATCTCTTGATTCCGACCAACCCCGTTCAAGATACCACATAGATGCGTTGGCCTCACGACTAAGTCCTCACACTAGGACATCTGTCGTGACAATTCCATGATAGTTGGCACCCACTTTGGGGCCCACGCACGGTGGTGTTGAGTTCTTGGAGGGATTTTTCTAAGGGATCAAGAAGTTCACGATTGATCAAGATGAAGAAGAATTGGAGAGAACCTAGGGTTGTGTCGGCTTACGCCGACACAAGTCGCCAAGTCCGGCCTATATATATATATATATATATATATATATATATATATATATATATGTCGGGGTTACCACGAGCTTTGGATGCTCCACGATCCGTTCTGATGCAAATCTAGCACATCCAATACGCATGATCATTAGAAGAAAATCATGTTGAGTTGTTTTCGTCAAGTTGTTAACTACCCCCGAGGAGATCGGGCGTATTCTTTTTACTACTGTTATTCGTGGATCCGAGCAAAAAATTTAGGAGGATTAATTGCTGGTCCGCTTCAGTCCCGATGGGTGTCAATCCATGGAGATTAAAGTCAGCTAAAAACCACAGCTGCGTCATGTGGTCTACTGTTGAAAGCAAGGATAGAAAGAATCGATCCACTGCTCCTTCCGAAGCCGGCCGAGCCTTGTCTGACTCGGAGGAATCAACGCTGCTTGTCCGACTCCGCTTCGCCTCTTGTTTAAGCCGCCTCTACTGCAGCTTCTGAGATGGGCTGTCGTCCCGATGTTGAACCGCCGTCGGGTCAAGTTGACCCGGCCTCACCGCCACCACTGCGGCCGTCCGAGTCGTAGTCACCAAGTGACCCGCCTTGGGCTTCATCTGCATCACCACCACCTCCGCATCACCTCACCAGTGATGAAAGATTTGTGTGGCGATTCAGACTCCTCCACCCCTGTTGTCGGGTGACTGTTTCCTGTGCACCGTCTCTGCACCTTCTGCTTAGCCACCGGGTTGAGCCGGCCCTATTACCACAAGTTGCCGCCGTTCTCAGGCCACCCCCTGCTCATGTTCGCGCCGAGCCGCCGGTCCCATTGTCGTGTCCGCAGCCACCGCGGTGCCATCTCTAAGCGACTACATCAAGGACGGCCTTGGTCCTCTGCTACAAGTCGCCCCCGCCGCGGTGGTTAGCCGGACTGCCTCTGTTTCCATGGTGGTTTGCGCCTCGCGTCGTTGTCGAACCACCATGGAGCGCCCTGACTCTCTGTTGCCACGACCTCGTCTGCGACGGCAAGCCGCCTCTATTACCGCCAAGTTGTGGCCGCAGGTGTTGTGCCCCACCGCGCCTCTCCTCTGGATGCCACCCGCAAGTCGCCGTTGCGAACGCACCGGCCGGTTCCTGTGTCGTGCTTTGAGCCGCCTCCGTTGAGCCGCTGGCCACCTCTGAGTCGCCGCCTATGGCCGGCTGGCCCCGTGTCCATTGTTGTGCACCCCCGGCGTCCGGCTCCTCCACATGCTCCCATGCGGCCATGCGCATGTGACTTTTTGTCGCCCCGAGGCGCGCCTCTGCTTCCTCCTTGTTCCACCAGATTTGGCCTCGGCCTCGTTTGTGACTCACCTCGCCGCCGCGGTTACTGCCTCCGCAGCACTGTCGCCATTGTTGCCGGCTGTGCCTCCATAGCTTTGAGCCGCCTCCGACTGCGCCGCGCCCGCGTCCTCCCGTGACGACCCGGTGCCCCGCCACTCATCACTGAAAGCATCATCCCGTGACGACCCGGTGCCCGGCCATCCGTTTCCTCGGACACGCCCTTGAGCCACCCGCTTTGACCCGCCGCTCCTACCATGGCTCTTGCCTCTGAATCGTCTTGAGCTGCTGGTGCCACCACAAACCGCCTCTGCCACTACCAGTGAAATGCTGTTGAGCCTCCGCCTTGTCTTGTTTCCATGTCACCGCTGCCGACTATGTTCGAGACAGCGCCGGGTCGCCATCACCGCTGTAAACCGCCGCGGCCTTGCTCCCTTAAGCATCAACCGCGTCGCGCCTGGCTCACACCCGCTCCGCGCCTGCGGCCCTGACTGTTTCCTGCGCTGTTGTGCCGATGGCCAGCTCTGCCTACCACACGTCAATTGACTTGTCGGGCGCCTCGAGGCTCCACTTCTAGTCGCTGCTGCGACGAACCACCTCCGTCTCGGCCTTTTGACTTGCGTGCCTTCGCCTCCGCTACCTCGTCGTGCTCCTTTGCACTACGCCGATCCGCCAGCTCGACCTCTGCGGCCCTCTGAGCCGCCGGCGCACTGCCTTTGCTGGTGAGTCGCCCTCACCCGTTCTCTGATCCGGGCTGATCGCTGCTACTGTGAGCCGCTCCGCCAAGTCGCCAGTCCAGCTACTGCAATAGAGTCGCCCCGCCTTATCTCCGCTGTTGTGGCCACAGCCACGCACTAAGCCGCCCCGTTCAAAAATCTGCTACTTCACCTCGCATGCTCTTGCTGCAGTTGTTTTTCAGAAAAGTAAAGGCAGAAGCAGATCAGTCAAAGAAAATGACTGACTGGGGAGTTTTTCTGGTCCTGCGTAGGTTGCCACCCCCACTACATCAACACACGTGACTGACTCATTGTTTGTGCCCATGGCCAAATTGCCTACGTCTATGCCATTTCCAACGCCACGATTGACTCTCTCGTCTGGACTGGCTTACAACACCGCTGCCGACTCTTCCCGTCCGCACCAGCTTACAATGCCGCGGCCGACTCATCTGTCTGCTCCCGTGGCCGATTCGACCGTGATTGATTCCAGCTTCACCATGGTGATCATCAACTTCACGGTGGATAATTTCTGGCCTAACATATTAGGTGAAATCCATCCAGTGTGTTTTTATATTGCTTTCTTTAAAAAGAGTGATTACTTTGTCTTGTGAAGTTCTCCAATGCAGGACAAGTTGTCTATTGCAAAAGGGATTATTATATCATTGAGCTATTGAATGACTCATGTTGTTTATATCATGGTCAAATATGGAGAATCTCAAGACAACTCCTCGAGTTGTTTTAAGACTCAGGGTCTACAATGACATGACTCTCGGTTTAAGATTCCCGGTTCAAGAAGAATTTATCTCTCGCAAGTTCGAGTTCTCAGAAGAATTAAAGGTTGCCAAAGAGAACTTGCTGCCATGATGCGCGGTTAAAACATGGGTATCCTGCCTTATGGGCTCATCTTATTATGGTCACTTGGGGGCTTCCTGCTTGTATTCGAAGCATAGCTGTAAATATCCCTCTTGATCGGTGCAATGCCATACTTATAATCACTTGGGGGCTTCCTGTTCAAACATAGGTGTATTCACCAAAGAGAACATAGCGTTACTACCCTTTTGATCCGGTGCAACGCCACGACTATGGTCACTTGGGGGCTTCCTGATTGTATTTGAATCATAGCATTACTACCCTCTTGACCAAATATGTCACTTGGGGGCTTCCTGTTCAAACATAGGTGTATTCACCAAAGAGAACATAGCGTTACTACCCACTTGATCTTGGTAATTCGCCTATCAAGCCAATATGGTAATGCCATAAGAGCACAATCTGGTTATCTTGGTAATTTGTCTATCAAGCCAATATGAAAATTCATAAGAGCACAGCTCTGGTTATCCTGGTAACTCGGCTACCAAGCCAAAATGATAAATTCATAAGAGCACAGCTCTGGTTACCTTGGTAATTCGGCTACCAAGCCAATATGATAATTTCATGAGAGCACAGCTCTGATTACCTTGATAATTCGGCTACCAAGCCAATATGATAATTTCATGAGAGCACAGCTCTGATTACCTTGGGATTTCGGCTATCAAGCCAGTATTATAACTTCACATAAGCATAGCTCTAACCTACTTGGCGGATTAATGACCGGGTTACACAGACCAAAGAGAGTCTGATTGCATAGCACAGCTCAAACATAGGTTTATGGTGACCCGGCAGCATATTATGGTATTAAGTACTTGGAATTATTCGTCTTCTAAGTTTTGGGTTATCACCCTTACTGCATTGGTATGATAAGTCGGCAGTATGAGCAAACATCACAGGTATGATATTTTGTTATGATTATATAAGGTTGTGATTAAACCGGCCCTGGCTTTAGACGTTAAGTCACCAGGGCATATATTGCTTAAACTCTATGCAGGATTTGCGGAACTATGACTTATATAAATAATTAAGTTCAAACTCATCATCAAAATTGATGTTTCAAAAGGGTTATCCATTTTGGATTTTCTCAAAGGCTATAAGCCGCCGAGTTATAAAAATTCCGGCTTACAATGAATGCGCATTAAGTCACCATCATCCAAGAGCCACTTAGTATTTAAAACTCTGGATTTACTTGTCAACTGATAAGGTATTCAAATCTTTAATAGCCAAAATTGGCTAGATTTTCATGATGATATTGAATGATTGAGGTTTTCATACCGGATTATATTATTCAAATCTTTAATAGCCAACATGGCTGATTTTTTATTATGGTTATAAATAACCAATATTATGATTGAGGTTTTCAAAGTCGGTTCAGCGCAATGGCTATTATTTTATCAATGGATATAATTTATTCTATAATGGAAGGAATAGTCCCGAGTTGCTGCAGGCTTACGACCCGGCACTTGGGGGCTACATTATTCAAGTTGAGATTACATCAAATATGCAAGTCCCATTCACTGCCAGCATGCACCATGGCACTTGGGGGCTAATGCAAAGTCATTTTTTGCTCACCTTATTGAAGACCCGACTCATCACATTATAATGAGCCGGCCCTTGGGGGCTACCAATTGCTCATGTCAACAATTCAAGGTACACAAATCTTAAATCCATTATATTGAAAGATCCACTACTCAGTCGGAAGAGTACAAAGCTATTAACCTTATGGACGTGGGTTCGAGCCCCATGGAGAGGATTACATCATATGATATTATTTTCAATGAAGTATATATAAAGTCCCAGCTCAGTATTATCTTACTCAGCCGGCCCTTGGGGGCTATACATTGTTGTTCAAGTCTACATAATCATATCTATAAAGTCCCTGCTCATTATTGCATAATGACCCGGCCCTTGGGGGCTACACTAGTTGAAGTTTTTATGAGCATAAGGCAATTACAAGTCCCAGGTTGCTGCAAGCATGGCAACCTGGCACTTGGGGGCTACATATGTGGAATACTCAGTTTTGACTACTGACTGCAATGAACAACTGGGATTTCTTCAAGATTGAAATATTTATATTGAAGCAAGTCTTAAGTTGTTGTTATGCTACCTTCTTAAGACTTGGGGGCTACAAGTGATATGCATATAAGAGGTACATTTTCAAGCTTGATGTTAACTACAATCATGACCCAGTGTCATCAAAATTTACAAGCCGACAATTTTGGCAATGATAAACCGGCAAGTTTTACATCTTCAAGCCGGCCGAAGAATCAGATGAGTATTTCAAAGACCAATATTTTTTAAGCATTGGGAGCTGAGTCAAATGAATTATTCTTCACAATTTTTCTCTATGAGAAACCAACGTCAGCAAATTGATTATGAAGCTGGCCTATTGAGCCGGATTTTCTAGAAGAAGGAAATGACAATGAATTAAGGATGATCAGGTGTCGGCTTACAAAAGCATAATCTGTCAAAATTGTTCCTGTGTTTGTTTACAGGATCAGTTTAACATGGATAAATCCAAATTGAACTAGGGGCTAATGTCGGGGATATACTCCGCGGTATGACCCGGCCAGAGATATGACCCGACCGGGACCTGGTGTTTTATTGGTAACCCAGAAGATGATAAGCCAGATGGTAAGTCAGATGTTAAGCCAGCAGATGTTAAGCCAGATGTTAAGCCGGCAGATGATAAGCCAGATGATAAGTCAGATGGTAAGCCGGCAGACGTTAAGCCAGATGTTAAGCTGGTAGATGATAAGCCATATGGTAAGTCAGATGGTAAGCCGACAGACGTTAAGCCAGATGTTAAGCCAGACAGTAAGCCAGATGGTAAGTCAGATTGTAACAGAGTCGCCCGACACAGTTAATAAGCCTGAGACGTTAAGAAGCCCATGATGAGAAGTTAGAATAGTTTAAGTCCCAATCCAAGTTGGACTCTATATGTAACCCGCCCCTTCAACTTATATAAGGAGGGGTAGGGCACCCCAAGAGGGAGAGGTAGGAAAACAATCGCTAAGGTCAGACACAAGTAGGAGAGTTGGTTTACGGCGACTCCCTCGTGATGATAATGAGACCTAGCCACAAACAGGATGTAGGGTTTTTACTGGATGATGTTTCCCAGGGCCCGAAGCTGTCTAAGCCCTTGTCTTGTGTTGCGTCTCTCGATTCTGACCAACCCCGTTCAAGCTACCACATAGATGTGTTGGCCTCACGACTAAGTCCTCACACTAGGACATCTGCCATGACAATTCCACGACACCCTTCTTGCAAAGATGACGCCATGGAAACACTTTGTGAAGGACCGTACGATGGCCGCGTCCCCCCTCCCCCCGAGCGCCGCCGCCTGCGCCGAGAGTGCCGCCGCATCCGCATTGAGCGCGGCCACTTCCGCCGAGAGGGCGTCTGTGGCAGCCGACAGAGCAGCTGCAGCAGCCGAGACAGTTGTATTTGCTGCTGCGACGGTGGCTGCAAACACCGAGAGTGCTCGAGCTGCTGTCAGTGCCGCTGATGTCGCCCTGGCCCGGGTCGAGGCCATCCATGCCAAGATCGAGGATGCACACGCCAAGATATTCCAGGCCACCTCAGACTCCAGCATGCAACCCACCTCTGAAAAGGCGGCGGTGGCCATGGAGCACCTGCTTCCTCATGAGGTCGCCAAGCGGGAGCTGCAGATGCAGGAGGCGGCGAAGATCGAGGAGCGCCAGGAGGAGGAGTTGCACGTGGTCGAGGTCGAGGTAGAGAAGAGTCTGTCCATCGAGGAATCGGCGGTGGAGTACCAACGCGAGCTCTGGCGCAACGAGTACTACAACCTTGAGGGCGGCGCCGAGGACGAGGACGCGGTCGACTTCAGCAGGGGGGACGCAGAGTCCACCAACGGCGGCATGTCACCAGGACAAGGCATCGACGTCTCATCTCACACCGGCGATGCATAGGCCAGTGCGGTGGCGGATTTGTTAAAATTATGCGTACTTAGGCTTTGTTTTTAATGTTGGTCTTTTGTTAGAGCAATGTTTAGGTCAACTTGCTCTGTTTAATTACTAAAATTGCTCAATTCAGTCTGTTGTACTCTCTTTTGTGTGCCCAAATTAGCAAGCGATGTTAAATTATGCAATGACGTAGCCGGGGAAATTTCCACCAAAACTTTGAATTATCAAACTCATCCCATGTGCGTAAAGCAGAAGAATTGTTTGTGATGCACACAATCGTTCAAAGTGAATGGTCCGGCGGCACCGTGTGCAAAGTTTCCCTCCACATTTCCAAAATTTTGGCCTACCGCCAAAATATCTACCCCGCCCCCTTCCCCCCTTCCGCACCCCCTTTTCTCCTCGACCACAAGTCACATTTCCCCTGTTTCCTCCTTCCTTCCTTCCTTGCTAAGCTATAGCCACTTCCTCGCTCTCGTCGTCTCGCATCCTACCGCTGGGGTCGCCATGGTCTTCTTCAAAGACCTCTCCAGCGGTTCCTCCTCCGGCGACTACTCCTTCACCACCCAGGTATGCCTCTCTTCTCTCTCTCTCTCGGGCTATGACTTGGAATGAAGGATTTTTACTTGGCGATCAATTTGAGTCATTTCTTCCTCTTGTAGCTCCCTAAGGCCATCAGTGGCATCGAATGGAGCGGGGTGGCTGAAGATCTATCTGCTCGTTGTGACCATCAATCTTCATGCGTGAAGCTAGTTGTGTTTGATTCTATAGACAGTGGGAGGAAGTTTCTGGCATGTGCAGAGAAGGTTAGACCCTCTTTCGTTGTTACAAATCATTTGTTAGATGTGATTCAGACACTGTCATGGTCCCAACCCATTCATACCACACCTTCAATCAAATGCATCCTAAGAGAGTGTCACAGTTTGTAGCTAGTATCTTAAATTGTTGCCATCTCATCAGCGGTGCCATTAGAAAATTATTTGGCACCGCTTCAGCAGTTTGTGCAACCAACTTTGGTCCACACATCCGAGTAGCCAAGCAGTAAAATACTAAATCTTTATGGCATGAAGGAACTGGGCATCGGAGCAACTACGTGCTCCGGAGTCCGGGTCCCTGATTTTTTTCCGCTGTATCGGCTCGCTAGTGCAGGGCACCGGTGCGAGATGTAGCAACACTTGTCTTTACCCCAGTTTTGGCATACATAGTGGACGGCCTTAGTGCTATTAGTTCTATGTTACTAAATTTGTGCATGTACACACCTATTAGTATAAATATGTTGTCATCCAAACACTGTCGCTATGCTGTTGCAGTTATATTTACCTTCCTCATAAAATGTTCGATTTTTTATTTATTGTACATGAGTAAGAACTTGTAGCATCGTTGTAGTTAATTATAGCTTCTGATGTTCCAGAATTTGGTTGTTTTCTCAGTACCAATTATTTCATTTGCACATTGATCTTTTTGAGAAGATATGTCATAATTAACATGTTTCTTCAGTTTTTCAAATTAGAATTGGTGATTTTCTATGTTTCTATAAACCCATTTCCCCTACAATTGTTACTGATCTAGTTTTAAATATTATAGGATGAACGGAAGTGTTCTTACTTGGAGTGGGTTGATCAAGAATGGCCACAGTCTTTGAAGATGTGCCTAGCGAAGCTCTGGAGCATGTATGAGGAAGAGAACACACGTAGGCTTAGAGAAAGTGTTTCCAACACTGAAGCATATTTCAAGATTCAGGATAAAAAGTTGAAGGTGGAGAATGAGCTCAGATTTTTTAAATCAGACTTTGCTAAGATGGTGTTGGCGAAGGAGGGGGCAATTTCCCAGTTGGCCCGTGCAAAACGGGTTCTTACTGAAATGAAAGCAGAGGTGGATAAGATGAGCCTGGATGATCTCGATTAGTGAAATGAATATATTGTTCTTATGAAGTTGAACTAGCTATATGTTGTGTTGTGCTGTTTTCATGTAGCTACCATACTGTGATGTTATAATATATTTATGTGCCTGATATGAAATTGGCAAACAGTTGTTCGATATGAAATGTGAATTTGCGTAATACTGGAATTATTAATTGTAAACTAATAAAGCTGCTAAATGTGTCATGGACCTTTGCAGACGGTTCTAGTAGAAAAAGCGCTTGCAATGGATAGCCCAATGCCACACAGTTTTCTTCATCAAATCGTGTGTGATATAGTTGATAAAAGCAAATAGTTAACCATGGCAAACCATGTGTGATAGTTACACCTCTCACACACGAGCCTACACATAAAACTGTGTGGGATGTACGTCCGAACGGAAAGGTTTTCCCTGGATTGACTATGTGAGATGCACATAAGAATGGAAACATATTCCTTGGATTAACTGTGTGTGATATACATACGAACGGAAATGTTTTTCTGAGATTCACCGCGTGGGATGTACATACATATAGAAATGATTTTCTCGGATTACCGTGTGGTATGTACATACCTACGGAAATGATTGGGTTTCGATGCCTCGCCCGATCGCACACGGCCCCAGCCTGGGTCCCAGGAGGGCCTATCCCCGATGATTTCTGGGTCGTGTGTGAAGGACACCCTATCGCACACACTCACTTGGCGACGGTTCCAAATGCCGTCGCGGAAAGGGGTTAAAAACCGTTTGTTTAGGACCGACGCGCACCAGTGACACCTTGTGTGCTATCAAACATCACAATGTAACTAGGTGATTATAAAGATGCTCTACAGGTGTCTCTGAAAGTTTTTGTTGAGTTGTCATAGATTGAGATTAGGATTTGTATCTCCGTGTATCGGAGAGGTATCTCTGGGCCCTCGAGGTAATGCACATCACTATGAGCCTTGCAAGCAATGGGACTAATGAGTTAGTTACGGGATGATGCATTACGGAACGAGTAAAGAGACTTGCCGGTTACGAGATTGAACCAGGTATGATGATACTGACGATTGAATCTCGGGCAAGTAACATACCGATGACAAAGGGAACAACGTATGTTGTTATGCGGTTTGACTGATAAAGATCTTCCTAGAATATGTAGGAGCCAATATGAGCATCCAGGTTCCGCTATTGGTTATTGACTGGAGATGTGTCTCGGTCATGTATACATAGTTCTCGAACCCGTAGGGTCCGCACGCATAACGTTCGATGAGGATTTGTATTATGAGTTATGTGATTTGACGAACCGAAGTTTGCTCGGAGTCCCGGATGAGATCACGGACATGAAGAGGAGTCTCGAAATGGACGAGACGTAAAGATTGACATATTGGAACGTTATGTTTGGACACCAGAATGGTTTTGGAAAGGTTCGGACATTTTTTGGAGTACCGGGGGATTACCGGAACCCCCGGGGGGGTTAATGGGCCTTCATGGGCCCTAGTGGAAGAGAGGAGCTGGCGTCCAGGTGGAGGCGTGCGCCCCCAAGCCCAAACCGAATTAGACTGGGGTTGGGAGGGCCGGCCCCCCTTTCCTTCTTCTCCTCCACCTCTTTCCCCTTCCCTCCTTCTTCGGAAAGGAAAGGGGGCGGGCCGAATCCTACTTGGACCGGGAGTCCAAGTAGGACCCCCCCTTGGCGCGCCCCCCTTGGGTCGGCCTCCTCTCCTCCCCCTTTATATACGTGGGAGGGGAACCCCAAAGGCACACCAAGTCTTCTCTTAGCCGTGTGCGGTGCCCCCCTCCACAGTTACACACCTCGGTCATATCGTTGTAGTGCTTAGGCGAAGCCCTGCATCGGTAACTTCGTCATCACCGTCAACACACCGTCGTGCTGAGGAAACTCTCCCTTTTCCTCAACTAGATCAAGAGCTCGAGGGACGTCATCGAGCTGAACGTGTCCTGAACACGGAGGTGCCGTATGTTCGGTGCTTGGATCGGTTGAATCGCGAAGACATTCAACTACATTAACCGCGTTACTAAAACACTTCCGCTTTCGGTCTACGAGGGTACGTGGGCACACTCTCCCCTCTCGTTGCTATGCATATCCTAGATAAATCTTGCGTGATCTTAGATAAATTATTTGAAATACTGCGTTGCCCAACAGTGGCATCCGAGCCAGGTCTATGCGTAGATGTTATATGCATGAGTAGAACACAATGAGTTGTGGGCGATAATAGTCATACTGCTTACCAGCAACGTCTTACTTTGATTCAGCGGTATTGTTGGATGAAGCGGCCCGGAACGACATTACATGACCGCGTTCATGAGACTGGTTCTACCGACGTGCTTTGCACACATATGGCTGGCAGGTGTCTGTTTCTCCAACTTTAGTTGAATCGAGTTTGACTATGCCTGATCCTTGTTGATGGTTAAAACAACACACTTGATGAAAAATCATTGTGGTTTTGATGCTTAGGTAAGAACGGTTCTTGCTAGAAACCTGTAGCAGCCACGTAACACTTGCAACAACAAAGTAGAGGACGTCTAACTTGTTTTTGCAAGGCATGTTGTGATGTGATATGGTCAAGACGTGATGAGATATAAATTGTTGTATGAGATGATCATGTTTTCTAAAAGTTATCGGCAACTGGCAGGAGCCTTATGGTTGTCGCTTTATTGTATGAAATGCAATCGCCATGTAATTGCTTTACTTTATCACTAAGCGGTAGCAATAGTTGTAGAAGTAATAGTTGGCGAGACGACAACGATGCTACAATGGAGATCAAGGTGTCAAGCCGGTGACGATGGTGATCATGATGGTGCTTTGGAGATGGAGATTGTAACGCCCAATATGCGACTATACTCCACACGTGTCGAGGCATGACTTGGGGTATAAGCGCATGTTGGTATGGTCGCAAGAGTGGTCGTATCTTTGCTCATCTCATGTACTGAATAGATAGAATACGAGCTTTGGCTTACAATCGCCACAATGTCACACAATATCATCAAGTTATACAATCATTCAAGATGAACAGAAAGTCCGATTACGGAAGAAACCAAACGAATAAAAGAAAACCACCCATGCTAAATCCCGATAGACCCTACCGGGCAACACTACTGATCATCTGGAAAAGAAACGTAGTAACGGCCACGGTCCTCGTCGAACTCCCACTTGAGTTCAATGGCATCACCTGCATTAGTCTCGTCGGTACCTGCAACTGTGTTTGTAGTATCTGTGAGCCACGAGGACTCAGCAATCTCAAAACCCACGATATCAAGACTATTTAGGCTTAAAGGTAAGATGTGGTTATATGGTGGAGTTGCAGCAAGCACTAAGCAAATATGGTGACTAACATACTAGTACAAGAGTAAGATGAGAAACTACGCAACGGACGCAGAGCTAGAAGTGATCCTGAACTACTTACGTTCAAATATAACCCCACCGTGTTCACTTCTCGAACCTCGTCGAAAAGAGACCATCATGGTTACACACGCGGTTGGCGCATTTTAATTAAGTCAAGTGTCAAGTTCTCTACAACCGAATATTAGCAAATTCCCATCTGCCGCATAACCGCGGGCATGGCTCTCGAAAGTTTAAACCCTACAGGGGTGTCCCAACTTAGCCCATGACAAGCTCATGATCCGCGGAGACAATCCTCCATCGCGGGACCCTCCGACTAGACTTGGAAACTCGGTGCACAAAACATTTCGACAATGGTAAAACAAGTCCAGCAAGACCTCCCAATGTGCCGACACCCCGATAGGAGCCATGCGTATCTTGTCTCAGGCCACGATCGGATAGGTCAAGCTATGGGTAAAACCAAATACCTCATGTTTCCCCGAGGCGGCCCCGCAGGCTGCCCGGTTCGGACCAACACTCATGAGGAGCACTGGCCCGGGTTGTTGATTAAGAATCCTCGGGTTAATTACTCCCTATGAAAGTTTTAGTTATTATTAGGCAAATGGTAAAACCAATGTTGGGCCTTGCTGGAAGAGTTTTATTCAAAGCAGACTGTCAAGAGGGGCCCATAAACCCTCACCGTGTTAGGGACGCAAAATCAAGGAACATAACACCGGTATGACAGAAACTAGGGCGACAAGAGTGGAACAAAAGAGCAAAAGGCCAAGCCTTCCACCCTTTACCAAGTATATAGATGCATTAATTAAATAAGAGATATTGTGATATCCCAACATATTCATGTTCCAACATGGAACAACCTGCACTGCACCTGCAACTAGCAACACTATAAGAGGGGCTGAGCAAAAGCGGTAACATAGCCAAACAATGGTTTGCTAGGAAGGTGGGTTAGAGGCTTGACATGGCAATAAGGGAGGCTATATAACAAGTGGTAGGTAGCGCGACATAGCGATAGAACGAACAACTAGCAAGCAAAGATAGAAGTGATATCGGTGGTAATGATCATCTTACCCGCAAAGTTCTTAGGGTTGTCGAAAGCTTGCTCCTCGTAAACGTACTCAACAGGATCCTCATTCACGAACTCATATCCCGGCTCTACCCAAAGCAATAACACAAGAAATAGAACAACAATCAATCACGGTGCAATGTGCAAGCAACATGATGCAAGACATGGCATGGAATGCAAGGTATGATGTGCAATGCACATGGGTACTCCGGAAGGGAAAAGATGATCATGGCATTAAATTGGCAAACCAAGCATGCCACTAGATAGATTGAGAGATTTCAGTCGAAAACGATATAAAGATCACCGGGAACGGACGCACGGTTTGGAAATGAGAAGCCAAACAAAATGCAACGCAATTTGCCGAAAATAGCAACATACCAAGTTGGATGCAAAGTTTAAACATGCTACAACACCCAAACATGGAAACAAAATACATGATAGTGAAGTAAAGGAGAAGCTCCACAAATCATGAACACTGAGCTACTGCTAGAACTCACTAGAACAGGTCTGAAACAGCATGGCAAAAATGCAAATGCTAACTGGTTTACAGACTTAGTGAAAATACTAAACATGGCATAAACAGCATCAGATTGCAAAGTTTAGAGCTAGTAACCTACATGCTGCAGGAACATAACATGGCAAACTTGAGCATGGCATGCTAGTACTAAAAGCAATGAACAAAACTCCCTTACTGAACTTGAGCCAAAGACCCACAGAAAAGATGATAGCATCAATGCAAACATGGCAAGTGATATGAACAGATTCAAACTTAGTAGAAATACATGGCATGGCAAAAGCAGATTCATGTAGGCATGTTTACGAGCTTGTGCAACTCACCACAAAGCATTTCATGGCATAAAAAAGCAACCAACAGTAAGAAGACACATTTATGAAGGTAAACATGTAAAGAGCATGGTCATAGGATGCATGGATCACTAGCAAAACACATGGCAAAAATGAACTTCCTGTTAACAGACTGACATCAATATTATTTGGCAAAATGAGAGCATGGTAATGACAAGCTACAGTACCCCATAATTTCAAACAAAGCCATGGATGGATAGATCATAACAATATCTGCAAAACACCCTTACTGAGCATCATCAAAATACACATGGATTCACTTGTAGCATCAAATTAACATGGCAACATAATGTAGCAGGAAAAGACTTAGCAGAAAAACTAAGTCACTGAAATCAGCAACATCAAGTAACCAACTTTGCATGCTTGTGCTAGTCACCACAGAGCACATAAAAATACAAGGATTGCACCACTTCAAAGATGGCATGAAGATTATCCTAAGACATGTCGACATGATGCTCAAAAGATAAACACACAAAATGTTATGGAAACGACAAATCAGCAAGTTATGATAGATTCCAGCAGATAACATCATTTAGCACTTTTGCAATGAAGATTAGGGCATCAATATGGACTGTAACATGCAAACAAACTACACCAACATGTAGAGCATCACGAGATGAACATTTAGATATATCCTATGCACAAACCGGAACTACGAGCACGAAGTTATGGCATGATGAAGGGGCACACATCATCACAGATCTGGGGACTTAGCAATTTCACCTCACCGAGAAAGTCAACGGGCGGAGTGGATCGGGTCGGGTCCGGCGCGGATCAGGGCAGAGAAGGACCCGGGCCGGCGAGGCAACGGTGGTCGGCTCCGACGACGACGAGGGGGCGCCGGGGATGTCGGTCCGGCCGGATCCTGCGACCGCGCGCCTGCGGACGATGGCGGCAGGCGCGGGCAGCGTGACGGAGGCGGCGGACGGTGGGGAGGCACGGCGGAGGCGGCGGTCGGCGGCCGAGACGAGGCGTTGCGGGCGACGGACAGGCGGTGCGGGAGGCGCACAACGAGGGGCGGCGGCTGATGGGCCGGGCGGGCCCCGCTTGGGCCGGGCGGGCCGCGCGGGCGACATAGTGGACGGGCGGCGGGGGGTAACATGGCAGATGGCGATTGGGCGCGAGGCGGCGGCTGGACACGTCCGGACGGCGGCGGACGTGTCCGGCGTGGAGGTAGAGGTGGATCTAGGGTTTTTGCCCGGGATTTGAACGGGGGAGGCCTATTTATAGATTGTGGGAGCTTGGAGAGGGCTATTGAGGTGCAGTTTTCTCCCACACGATTGTGATCCAACGACGGAGAGCATGGAGGGGGTTTAGATGGGCTAGCGGGCTATTGTGGAGGGGTGTTGGGCTGCAAAGAGAGAAGGGTTTCGGCGGCTACATGGTTAACCATTGGGGCATCAAACGACCTCCAAGTGGAAAGAAATTTGACAGGCGGCCTACCGGTGATGTACCAAGGCCACTCGACAAATCTCGGCCCATTCCCAGAACATTCTTCTCCTGCTCACGAAACGAGATCCGAGAGGTGCATCGGGTGCATGTGTGAGTGTCGGAGTCCGAAACGGACAACGGGGAAAAATGATCGGATGCAAGAGACGAACACAAATGCAAATGAGATGCACATGATCACATGAGATGAAATGCATGACATGAACAAAATGCAAAAGGAGGACAAACCCAACCACAGAGGATATAACATATAACATTGTCGGAAATGGCAAGAGTTGGAGTTACAATTATGGAATGTTACATCCGGGACGTTACAGAGATCAAAGGCACAAGATGATCATGGGCATATCATATCACTTATTTTGATTGCATGTGATGTTTATCCTTTATGCATCTTATTTTTCTTAGTACGGCGATAGCATTATAAGATGATCCCTCACTAAATTTCAAGGTACAAGTGTTCTCCCTGAGTATGCACCGTTGATATAGTTCGTCGTGCCGAGACACCACATGATGATCGGGTGTAATAAGCCCTACATTCACATACAACGGGTGCAAGCTAGTTTTGCATGTGCAGAATACTCGGGTTAAACTTGACTGGCCTAGCATATGCAGATATGGCCTCAGAACACTGAGACCGAAAGGTCGAACGTGAATCATATAGTAGATATGATCAACATAGTGATGTTTACCTTTGAAAACTACTCCATCTCACGTGATGATCGGACATGGTTTAGTTGATATGGATCACGTGATCATTTAGATGACTAGAGGGATGTCTATCTAAGTGTGAGTTCTTAAGTAATATGATTAATTGAACTTTAATTTATCATGAACTTAGTACCTGATAGTATTTTGCATGTCTATGTTGTTGTAGATCAATGGCCCGTGCTACCATTCCCTTGAATTTTAATGCATTCCTAGAGAAAGCTAAGTTGAAAGATGATGGTAGAAACTACACAGACTGGGTCCGTAACTTGAGGATTATCTGAAGGAAATATGCCCTAGAGGCAATAATAAAGTTGTTATTTATATTTCCTTATATCATGATAAATGTTTATTATTCATGCTAGAATTGTATTAACCGTAAACTTAGTACATGTGTGAATACATAGACAAACAGAGTGTCACTAGTATGCCTCTACTTGACTAGCTCGTTAATCAAAGATGGTTAAGTTTCCTAACCATAGACATGAGTTGTCATTTGATAAACGGGATCACATCATTAGAGAATGACGTGATTGACTTGACCCATCCGTTAGCTTAGCATTATGATCGTTTAGTTTATTGTTATTGCTTTCTCCATAACTCATACATGTTCCTATGACTATGAGATTATGCAACTCCCGAATACCGGAGAAATACTTAGTGTGCTATCAAACGCCACAATGTAACTGGGTGATTATAAAGATGCTCTATAGGTATATCCGATGGTGTTTGTTGAGTTGGCACAGATCGAGATTAGGATTTGTCACTCCGATTGTCGGAGAGGTATCTCTGGGCCCTCTCGGTAATGCACGTCACTATAAGCTTAGCAAGCAATGTGACTAATGTGTTAGTTATGGGATGTTGCATTATGGAACGAGTAAAGAGACTTGCCGATAACGAGATTGAACTAGGTATGATGATACCGACGATCGAATCTCAGGCAAGTAACAACAACGTATGTTGTTATGCGGTTAGACCGATAAAGATCTTCGTAGAATATGTAGGAACCAATATGAGAATCCAGGTTCCGCTATTGGTTATTGACCGGAGACGAGTCTTGTTCATGTATACATAGTTCTCAAACCCATAGGGTCCGCGCGCTTAATGTTCGATTACGATCGGTATTATGAGTTTATGTGTTTTGATGTACTGAAGGTAGTACGGAGTCCCGGATGTGATCACGGACATGACAAGGAGTCTCGAAATGGTCGAGACATGAAGATTTATATATTGGAAGGTTATGTTTGGACACCGGACCGACATTACATGATCGCGTTCATAGGACTGGTTCTACCGATGTGCTTTGCACACAGGTGGCTGGCGGGTGTCAGTTTATCCAACTTTAGTTGAATCGGATTCAATGAACAAGGTTCTTTCTGAAGATCAAAAAGAAATCACTATACCGTGTTGTGGTTTTTGATGCGTAGGTAAGAATGATTCTTGCTAAGCTCGTAGCAGCCACGTAAAACTTGCAACAACAAAGTAGAGGATGTATAACTTGTTTTGCAGGGCATGTTGTGATATGGTCAAGATGTCATTATATAAATTGTTGTATGCGATGATCATGTTTTGTAACATAGTTATCGGCAACTGGCAGGAGCTATATGGTTGTCACTTTATTGTATGAAATGCAATCGCCATGTCATTGCTTTACTTTATCACTAAGCAGTAGTGATAGTCGTAGAAGCAATAGTTGGCGAGGCGACAACTATACTACGATGGAGATCAAGGTGTCAAGCCGGTGGCGATGGTGATCATGACGGTGCTTTGGAGATGGAGATCAAAGGCACAAGATGATGATGATGGCCATATCATATCACTTATATTGATTGCATGTGATGTTTATTCTTTATGCATCTTATTTTGCTTAGTACGGCGGTAGCATTATAAGATGATCTCTCACTAAATTTCAAGGTATAAGTGTTCTCCTTGAGTATGCATCGTTGCTACAGTTCGGCGTGCCGAGACACCACGTGATGATCGGGTGTGATAAGCTCTACGTTCACATACAACGGGTGCAAGCCAGTTTTGCACAAGCAGAATACTCAGGTTAAACTTGACGAGCCTAGCATATGCAAATATGGCCTCGGAACACTGAGACCGAAAGGTCGAGCGTGAATCATATAGTAGATATGATCAACATAGTGATGTTCACCATTGAAAGCTACTCCATCTCACATGATGATCGGACATGGTTTAGTTGATATGGATCACGTGATCATTTGGATGACTAGAGGGATGTCTATCTAAGTGGGAGTTCTTAAGTAATATGATTAATTGAACTTATGAACTTAGTACCTGATAGTATTTTGCATGTCTATGTTGTTGTAGATAAATGGCCCGTGCTACTGTTCCTTTGAATTTTAATGCGTTCCTAGAGAAAGCTAAGTTGAAAGGCGATGGTAGCAACTACACGGGCTGGGTCCGTAACTTGAGGTTTATCCTCATTGCTGCACAGAAGAATTACGTCCTGGAAGCACCGCTAGGTGCAAAGCACGCTGCAGGAGTGTCGGTGTCAAAACCGGCGGATCTCGGGTAGGGGGTCCCGAACTGTGCGTCTAGGCCGGATGGTAATAGGAGGCAGGGAACACTTTGTTTTACCCAGGTTCGGGCCCTCTCGATGGAGGTAATACCCTACTCCTGCTTGATTAATATTGATGATATGGGTGGTACAAGAGTAGATCTACCACGAGATCAAGGAGGCTAAACCCTAGAAGCTAGCCTATGGTATGATTGTTGTGTATGGAGTTGATTGCCTACGGACTACAACCCTCCGGTTTATATAGACACCGGATAGGGTTAGGGTTACATAAAGTCGGTTACAATGGTAGGAGATCTTGAATATCCGCATCGCCAAGCTTGCCTTCCACGCCAAGGAAAGTCCCATCCGGACACGGGACGAAGTCTTCAATCTTGTATCTTCATAGTCCAGGAGTCCGGCTGAAGGTATAGTCCGGCTACCCGAACACCCCCTAATCCAGGACTCCCTCAGTAGCCCCTGAACCAGGCTTCAATGACGACGAGTCCGGCGCGCAAATTGTCTTCGGCGTTGCAAGGCGGGTTCCTCCTCCAAGTCCTTCATAGAAGATTGTAAACACCAAGAGTAGTGTCCGGCTCTGCAAAATAAGCTTCCACATATTGCCATAGAGAGAATAATATTAACACAAATCAAATCTGCTGACGTATTCCGCAGTGCGTCATCACACTACGGCCAAGTCCTTTACTCGAATCGTTTTTACTTTTCCACCTCAGCATGTTTTGCGAGGCGGTTTCCTTGGCACGTCTTGTCAAAGCAGAGATCGTGTGCCCCCCTTTTACGGGATTCTCATCAATACGGACGTGGGTAACCCAATCGTGCCCGTTAGCATGTTTTCTCGATTAAAGGCGAGTCCCAAACGGTTATGGGGAGGGCTCCTGGTATTCAACCTCTTATAAAGAGACCAAGGCCTTACTCCTTTTTTCAATCTCAAACGAGTTCGCCCGTCGCCTCGAGTTCCAACACCCTAGGCTCCAGATTCCAGGCGCTTCGGACCTTCGACAATGTCCGGTTCCGACCTTCAAGGCCGATGGATGCCCTCCTCCGTCACGGAGGAGGACGTGCTAAAGTTGAGAGAGGCTAAGTTCTTGACCGCTGAAATTCCGCATAGGTTTCCTGCTCAAAGGCAGGCTATTCCCAGTCCCCAGCCCGGTGAGAGCGTAGTGTTCATGTCTCACTTCCTTCGGGGGTTAGGCTTCCCGATGGATCCCTTCGTGAGGGGGCTGCTGTTTTATTACGGGCTGGAATTTCATGACTTAGCTCCGGAGTCCATCCTCCACATTTCCTCATTCATCGTTGTGTGCGAAGCGTTCCTTCGTGTTACTCCTCACTTCGGATTATGGCTCAAGACTTTTGGAGTGGAGCCGAAGATGATCGAGGGACGGCACGCAGAGTGCGGAGGTGCTGTCATAAGTAAGAATGCTGATGCTCCATGGCCCGAGGGCTCCTTTCAAGAGGAGCTCGGCTTGTGGCAACGAGAATGGTTCTATATCACCGCTCCCAGGAGCGCCAAGTGGGCGGCGCCTCCTGCCTTTCGCTCGGGTCCCCCATCACGGCTAGCGTCATGGGTCAACAAAGGATTAGATTGGGGTTTGCCCAAAGACGTGCCCCTGCTACAGGGCCGAATTAAGGATCTCTTGGAAGGAGACCTCAGCTTGGTCAAGGTGACGCAGGTCATGCTGATTCGCCGAATATTGCCCGGCAAACGTCGCCCCCTTCGCCTGTGGGAGTTTAATCCAGAGGGACCGCGAGCTCTCCAGAACTTTATGGGCGCAACGCCCGCGGAGATGTATAGACTGTTCTTCGGATCACAAGAGATGTGTCCGGATTTAACCGAGGACGCAGGCCTAAGCTGCAATCGCCCGGATACTCAAGTAAGCAACCTTGTGACCGGACCTTCTATCCGTATAATTGTCATAAACTTGCCCCTAAAAGAGCCGTCCTTTTAAACAGGAGTGGATAGCGAAGTCAAAGCTGATTAGGTGTCCGGCTCCCCTTCCTGAAACCAGGCCGGATCCTGTGCTGGTCAGGATGCTGGAGATAATGCCTTTGGAGGGGGAGGACAAGGAAGCTATGGCCTCCTCGAAGGAGGCTGCTCCGAAGGGAGGAACCGACAATTCCTCTCCTAAGGGGAAGAAGAGAGCCGCCTCTGACGACCCGGAAACCATGGCCTCGAAACGGGGGAGAAAATCCTCGTCAGAGGGTCCGACGCCGGGGAGTTCCTCGGCCGGACTACGCCCTCAAGGGGATCAGCCCTCCAGCGAGCCGTAAGTAGAGAGAGGTTTTCCTTTTGAGGGATGAGAGAAATCCTTGATTTATATCTGAGAAGATTAACCGAAATTTTACCTTGTAGCTCGGACCTCAGCCCTTCTCAGCAGAGCTCGTCTTCGGGGGATCTTCTTCCGGAGATGATGGAGAGCGGGACGCCTCCCCCTGCCGTACCGCCTAGCGAGGCGGGCGACCCTGAGGTGTCGTCGCGGAGGGTTTCTCTGAATCCGGCAGGGGCGGAAGATAGCTATGTGGCCCCCCAAGGCTCTCCGCGTCCGGCCTTCGAAAGAGGCCATAGGACAAGTCCGGCACCGTCTGGTGCTCGGCCGGAGGAGCTAAAGATTCTGCTGGGGCGAGCTTCTATCTCAGAGGAGCACCGTGCATTGATGGGCACGGTGATTGAAAGGATTTCATCCGCAGAAAGCGGATTGCATGAGGCCGTCAAAAGTTTACTGACGGGTTTTGAGGTACGTTAGATAATGTACACTTTTGTCAGTTGCGCATAAGTAAGATGCGCCCTGTGTAGATAGTAGCCCCTGAGACTCTGCGCGTTGTCAAGAAATGACGGCACGCAGAGGATCATAATCCCAGGTCTAAGATGTCGCCTTTGAATGTAGGTGGCGAGGTGTCCGGAATCAAGCCGAACTGATGATGTGGCCGAACTAAAGCGGCAACTGGACGTGGCAGATGCCGACATCGCGCTTGTCAACAAGCGGCTTGATGAGGCTCAAGGTATGTAATTCTTCGGGCGGCATTAGGTAAGAGGAGCTTCATGCTAGTGTCTTACAATGAGTGTGTGCTTAACGCAGATGGTACGGCCGCCATGGAGAATCTTAGGGCAGAGCTTGCCCGAGCTAAGGAGCAAGCCAGAAAAAGCGATGCGGCTGCCGAGAAGGCCCTTGAAGAGCTGAGAGCCGAACAGGCTGCTCACTGCCGAAGCAAACAAGAGATGGCCGAGATGGCCGAGAAGTTAAAGAGCGCTGCAGACCGTTGCAAACTTTTTGAGAAAGAAGACCGGGCGAGACAGACGGACTTAGAGAAGGCCGTTGCCGATGCCAAGGACGCTCGCTCTGCGATGAGAGCTACGAAGGAGGAGCTGCGTCAGGCCGAACAGATTGCGGATGGAAAGCCCTTTATGCTGCGGAGGAAGTTTTGTGATCCGAAGTTTGCTCCGTTGGACCGGATGTGGAGTGTGGAGGATACCTATCTGGACTTGTCAGCGAGTGCTGCTGATGCGACCGAACACTTTCAAGATCAGAAAGATCGCGAAGTGGAAAAGCTTTTCTGGTCGCAATTTCACAATCCAGAGCGTCCACTGGCAGTGGATGATCGTTTGGCTCAATGGGCCGAACTGAATAGGTTGTCTGGACTCGCCATGAAGTACGTCATGGGTCACCTGTGGCCGGGGAGATCGGAGCCGAAGAGTTATTTCAGCTTGGTGCAGCAATTCCTTGACACGGTGCCGCGTATAAATGCAATGAAGAGGTCAGCATGCATAGAGGGCGCTAGGATGGCTCTTGCCCGTGTTAAGACATACTGGGCAGAGATGGAGACCACCGTTGTTGCGTCCCGAGATTCGGACAAAAGCCGAGTACCCTCCGAGCACTATTTTCAGGAAGTTCTTGAAGGCACTCGTGTAATAGAGACGCAGTGCCCGAAAGATGCTATGTTATGATAGCATATGTAATTATAAAGTAATATTTTGATAAACTGTAGTGGCCTTTTTTATACTTGTGCCTCCAAGTATTGGGAACACCTCCTGTGCGGCCGTTTTAAGATATATATATATATATATATATATATATATATATATATATATATATATATATATATATATATATATATAGAATCTGAAAGATGGCAGTCGTTGGCTTCAGCCCCCACGCACATAGTGCGGGGGTGCTCGCAGAAGACGCATTTTCACACTTAACCCAACGTCTTGGTCCTACAAAGGAGGTGATAGCGCAGCGGGCCAGGCAACCGGACTATAATGCTTTAACACTTTCACTTAGCCATAGGAGTTTGACAATGAGACTCTTTAGGTAGCTCCTTGGTGGCAACTGCGCTCGTCCGAATTCGGGGCGCGTATGTGCCTGACCGGGAAGCGGCCCTTCGTTAAAGCGGAGGAATCCGATAGATTCCGATAGGTCATCGAGTGGCTGACCAGTCTCACGCTACATCATGACAGTCAGTTTTCGGCTTTCTCTACTGAGGTGCTCGCCCGGCCGAACCGGGGGCACAATCGCAGTAGTTCTCCTGGTGCTACCTTAGCCGATAGAGCGGAACGTAAGGTAGCCGAACTCAGGAGCCGGGCAACCCAACATTTGACCAAAGACATGATTCGGAGCTGATGCATATAATGCCAAAACTCGCGACGCCGAACACTCCCTAAGGTGTTCGGTCTTTATGAGTGCGGGCGAAACAACACTCTTTATTAAAAAAGCCCCTAGTGTCCAGGTACGTGCAAAAATTCTGACGTGGCCACATGCCAAGACGCCAGCCTCCTCCTTGGTTATATCAGAAAGAAAAAACCAGGGGATGTGTAGCAACAAGAGACAGTAAAAAAGGTTTACGCAGGGTCTTAATCTAAAAAGAATCCTTTAGGACGGGTCCCTACTGCATGTCCGCGCCTGTGTCTCCGTTGTGCCGTATCCTGGACGGGCGCCGCACGACGTTCATCTGTAAAAGAGAGGAACTGAGTTGAAAATGGGTCGTGCCGAAAAAAGTTTAAAATAAACAAAGTATAAAGTAAGATATATTGAGCTTTATTGTCTCTTATTGTATATGCGTGGAGCCCCTAGTGCGGGGGTATATGGCTTCTAGGCCTGCATCAATGATGATTTTGCACCGAACTCGTCTATCCATGTTCGTGGTCTTTAATGACCTATTTCAAAGTTTTCTGGCCGGTGAGGCCATTTTGCTGTGGGGTTGTCAAAGCGGCCGCACAGTCCTCCGCTTGGGGAGGCGCACTTTAGTGCTTCCCCTTCAAAGAGATGATGCCTCGTGGACCGGGCATCTTAAGCGTAAGAGATGCATAATGCGGTATTGCGTTAAAGCGAGCGAAAGCTTCGCGTCCCAGTAGTGCTTGATAGCGACTTGAGAATGGGACGAAATGGAAGGTCAGCTTTTCACGGCGGAGGTTATCGGCAGAGCTGAATATCACTTCGAGCCGGAGAAAACCCATACAATGGGTGTTCGGACCAGGTATTACCCCTTGAAAGGAGGTTTTGCTGCAGCGGATTCTTGCTGGGTTTATCCCCATGTGCTGGATTGTATCCTGATATATCAGGTTTAGTCCACTGCCGTCGTCCATAAGGACATTTGAAAACTGGAGTCCGCCAATTATTGGATCGAGTATCAAGGCAGTCCAGCCTACATTCTTGATATTCCTAGAATAATCTAGCTGATCGAAGATGATCGGTTTTGACAACCAGTGGCAGGACCCTTTGGGGATGGGTCGTGTGGTGCGTACCTTTACGGGCGCCGCATGTTTTGTTATGTGAAGTGAGTTCACTGTTTTTACTTCTTGTGGGAAGTTCTTTTGTTTCCTGGTGCTCTGCTTTTGGGGTTCGTCCTCATCTTCGCTTGGTGTGTCGAGCCCCTTGTGTTCGGCATTGAGTCTGTCGGATTGTTTGAAAACCCAACAGTCTCTGTGGGTATGGTTAGCAGGCTTCCTGGGAGTACTGTGTATCTGACATATCCTATCCAGGCTTTTATTTAGGTTGGATGGATCATCCCTGTTATCCTGGGGAGGCGATTTTTCCTGTTTTTGTCGTGAGCCTTTGAATCCGGCATTGACTGCCGTGCTCTTTGGACTTTTGTCCTTAGTCCAGCGACGGTCCTTGTTGCATCGCAGTTTTCCGTTTCCATCCCTAGTTTCAGATGTACTTGGGTCGCTGGGGCTGCACCTTGCCAACCAGCTGTCCTCCCCTGCACAAAAGCGGGTCATGAGGCTTGTTAGTGCGGCCATTTTTCTTGGCTTTTCTTGGCCGAGGTGTCTGGCGAGCCATTCGTCTCGGACGTTATGCCTGAAAGCTACTAAGGCTTCGGCGTCCGGACAGTCGACTATCTGATTCTTTTTAGTGAGGAATCTATTCCAGAACTGCCGAGCTGATTCTCCGGGTTGTTGAGTTATGTGACTAAGATCGTCTGCATCCGGAGGGCGGACATAGGTCCCTTGAAAGTTTGCTCGGAAAGCATCCTTGAGCTCTTCCCAGCTTCCAATTGTGTTTTCGGGAAGGCTTTTAAGCCAATGCCAGGCTGGCCCTTTAAGCTTAAGGGGTAGATATTTTATGGCGTGGAGATCATCTCCTCTAGCCATGTGTATGTGGAGGATATAATCCTCGATCCAAACTCCAGGGTCTGTTGTTCCATCATATGCCTCTATGTTTACGTGTTTGAATCCCTCTGGGAATTCATGGTCTAGGACCTCATCGGTGAAACATAGGGGGTCTGCGGCGCCCTTGTATTTGGGTGTGCCGGATTCTGATGATGGCTTCATAGCGTTGCTTACGAGAGCTTGCTTTCTTGGCCCATAAATGGACCTGAC
The DNA here is from genome assembly GCF_018294505.1 of Triticum aestivum. Taxonomy (NCBI): domain Eukaryota; kingdom Viridiplantae; phylum Streptophyta; class Magnoliopsida; order Poales; family Poaceae; genus Triticum; species Triticum aestivum. The sequence goes on along the minus strand of NC_057809.1, from coordinate 130,404,011 downwards.
TGGGCCATGATGCGAATCCTTAAGTGGGTCGCATGCCGATTTAGGTGCGGCGCCGCTTGCCGCTTTATGGGGTCGTCTATCCGACCGTGTGGCTTTTTCGTTTTTTGAATGCGAGGGCTCTAGGGCCTCTTCGTCGAATTCAGGCAGTAGCTTTCTTTTCGGATAGCTTTTAGTGCAGCGACTATCGCCGTACTTATCTGTGGTATTGATTACTTTGCTCCATCTAATCCGGAGTGCATCTTCCGCTGTTTTTAGCTTCCGCTTCTGCTTTTTTAGGCCGCGTGCAGTTGCAACGAGCCTCTCGTGGAGATTCTTCTGCTCCATAGGTTTATTCAGTGTGAGGTCGTCCAGAATGTCGTTTTCGCCGGAGGAGGGATGTTCGGTTTCTCTATCCGTGTTGCCCTGTTCGGATGGTTGCTCTAATGCCTGCTCGTCGTCTACCGGCTCGTCCTGCTCTATGGCTGGGTTTTTGTCGAGGCGGGGCTTCGGTCGTCGTTTACGCCGACGCTTTGATTGCTTTTCGGGGGGTCGATCTCCCATCCCATCCCCTTTTTCCTCGTTGTCGTTTCCTTTAGGGGTATCCACCATGTACACATCGTGAGATGAGGTGGCTGTCCAATGCCCTATGGGCGTTGGTTCGTCGGTATCTCTTGCATCGTCATCCATGATGTCGATGTCTCTGGAGTCGAAGTTGAGCACGTCGTTTAAATTGTCGACAGTGGCTACCAAGTGGGTGGTGGGTGGGCTTTGAATTTCTTCATTGTCCGTATCCCATCCTCGCTGACCGTAGTTCGGCCAGGGCTCTTGTGATAAGGATAGAGACTTGAGAGAGTTCAGGATATCGCCACAAGGCGAGTGCTAAAAGTGTCTGCGGCGGTGAACTCCATTATCGGCGCCCGATCGGATTCGATTGGCAGGGGCGCGGGAGGTTCGGAGTCCGGGGAGGAGTCCGGATCCTTGGAGTCATGGGTAGTGCAGAGTGCGGGGCTAGCGTTCGGCTCGATCGATTTCGGGATCGCAGCCCCCGAGGTGACGTCCAACCGCTCATCCTCAATTGGCGCAATAGGCTCCGAGTTAGGGGTCGGAACCGATGCGTGTGCGGCCTCCAGGACACTGTCCGGGGGCAGAGCTAGATCATGCCCCTCAAGATAGTGCGGCGCGCTTGGCCGTGGCTCGAGCCCGTCGAAGATCAAGTCTCCGCGGATGTCAGCCGTGTAGTTTAAGCTTCCAAACTTGACTTGATGGCTAGGGGCGTAGCTTTCGGTCTGTTCCAGGTGGCCGAGCGAATTGGCCCGCAGAGCGAAGCCGCCGAAGACGAAGATCTGTCTGGGGAGAAAAGTCTCACCCTGGACCGTATCGTGGTTGATGATTAAAGGAGCCATCGGGCCTAAAGGCGACGACACAGAGGAACTCTCAGTGAAAGCACCAATGTCGGTGTCAAAACGGCGGATCTCGGGTAGGGGGTCCCGAACTGTGCGTCTAGGCCAGATGGTAACAGGAGGCAGGGAACACTTTGTTTTACCCAGGTTCGGGCCCTCTCGATGGAGGTAATACCCTACTCCTGCTTGATTAATATTGATGATATGGGTAGTACAAGAGTAGATCTACCACGAGATCAAGGAGGCTAAACCCTAGAAGCTAGCCTATGGTATGATTGTTGTGTATGGAGTTGATTGCCTACGGACTACAACCCTCAGGTTTATATTGACACCGGATAGGGTTAGGGTTACATAAAGTCGGTTACAATGGTAGGAGATCTTGAATATCGCATCGCCAAGCTTGCCTTCCACGCCAAGGAAAGTCCCATCCGGACATGGGACGAAGTCTTCAATCTTGTATCTTCATAGTCCAGGAGTCCGGCTGAAGGTATAGTCCGGCTACCTGAACACCCCCTAATCCAGGACTCCCTCAAGGAGCAACTCCAGATGTTATGAACGTCTGTCAGAGCAAAGCAGATGACTAATCGATAGTTTAGTGTGCCATGCTTTACGGCTTAGAATCGGGACTTCAACGATGTTTTGAACGTCATGGAGCATATGAGATGTTCCAGGAGTTGAAGTTAATATTTCAAGCAAATGCCCGGATTGAGAGATATGAAGTCTCCAATAAGTTCTATAGCTGCAAGATGGAGGAGAATAGTTCTGTCAGTGAACATATACTCAGATTGTCTGGGTACCACAACCACTTGACTCAACTGGGAGTAAATCTTCCTGATGATAGTGTCATTGACAGAGTTCTTCAATCACCGCCACCAAGCTACAAAAGCTTCGTGATGAACTATAATATGCAAGGGATGGATAAGACTATTCCCGAGCTCCTCGCAATGCTAAAAGCTGCGGAGGTAGAAATCAAGAAGGAGGATCAAGGGGGGCGTGAGCAAATATTATTTTTGCACTAGCGCTCGTCCTGCGCAGGTTGCCACCCCCACTACATCAACACACGTGACTGACTCATTATCCGTGCCCATGGCCAAATTGCCTACGTCTATGACGTTTCCAACGCCACGGTCGACTCTCTCGTCTGGACTGGCTTACAACACCGCTGCCGACTCTTCCCGTCCGCACCGGCTTACAACGCCGCGGCCGACTCATCTGTCTGCTCCCGCGGCCGATTCGACCGTGATTGATTCCATCTTCACCATGGTGATCATCAACTTCACGGTGGATAATTTCTGGCCTAACATATTAGGTTAAATCCATCCAGTGTGTTTTTATATTGCTTTCTTTAAAAAGAGTGATTACTTTGTCTTGTGAAGTTCTCCAATGCAGGACAAGTTGTCTATTGCAAAAGGGATTATTATATCATTGAGCTATTGAATGACTCATGCCGTTTATATCATGGTCAAATATGGATAATCTCAAGACAACTCCTCGAGTTGTTTTAAGACTCAGGGTCTACAATGACATGACTCTCGGTTTAAAATCCCGGTTCAAGAAGAATTTATCTCTCGCAAGTTCGAGTTCTCAGAAGAATTAAAGGTTGCCAAAGAGAACTTGCTACCATGATGCACGGTTCAAACATGGGTATCCTGCCTTATGGGCTCATCTTATTATGGTCACTTGGGGGCTTCCTGCTTGTATTCGAAGCATAGCTGTAAATATCCCTCTTGATCGGTGCAATGCCATACTTATAATCACTTGGGGGCTTCCTGTTCAAACATAGGTGTATTCACCAAAGAGAACATAGCGTTACTACCCTTTTGATCCAGTGCAACGCCACGATTATGGTCACTTGGGGGCTTCCTGATTGTATTTGAATCATAGTGTTACTACCCTCTTGACCAAATATGTCACTTGGGGGCTTCCTGTTCAAACATAGGTGTATTCACCAAAGAGAACATAGCGTTACTACCCACTTGATCTTGGTAATTCGCCTATCAAGCCAATATGGTAATGCCATAAGAGCACAGTCTGGTTATCTTGGTAATTTGGCTATCAAGCCAATATGAAAATTCATAAGAGCACAGCTCTAGTTATCCTGGTAACTCGGCTACCAAGCCAAAATGACAAATTCGTAAGAGCACAGCTCTGGTTACCTTGGTAATTCGGCTACCAAGCCAATATGATAATTTCATGAGAGCACAGCTCTGATTACCTTGATAATTCGGCTACCAAGCCAATATGATAATTTCATGAGAGCACAGCTCTGATTACCTTGGGATTTCGGCTATCAAGCCAGTATTATAACTTCACATGAGCATAGCTCTAACCTACTTGGCAGATTAATGACCGGGTTACACAGATCAAAGAGAGTCTGATTGCATAGAACAGCTCAAACATAGGTTTATGGTGACCCGGCAGCATATTATGGTATTAAGTACTTGGAATTATTCGTCTTCTAAGTTTTGGGTTATCACCCTTACTGCATTGGTATGATAAGTCGGCAGTATGAGCAAACATCACAGGTATGATATTTTGTTATGATTATATAAGGTTGTGATTAAACCGGCCCTGGCTTTAGATGTTAAGTCACCAGGGCATATATTGTTTAAACTCTATGCAGGATTTGCGGAACTATGACTTATATAAATAATTAAGTTCAAACTCATCATCAAAATTGATGTTTCAAATGGGTTATCCATTTTGGATTTTCTCAAAGGCTATAAGCCGCCGAGTTATAAAAATTCCGGCTTACGATGAATGCGCATTAAGTCACCATCGTCCAAGAGCCACTGAGTATTTGAAACTCCGGATTTACTTGTCAACTAATAAGGTATTCAAATCTTTAATAGCCAAAATTGGCTAGATTTTCATGATGATATTGAATGATTGAGGTTTTCATACCGGATTATATTATTCAAATCTTTAATAGCCAACATGGCTGATTTTTTTTATTATGGTTATCAATAACCAATATTATGATTGAGGTTTTCAAAGTCGGTTCAGCGCAATGGCTATTATTTAATCAATGGACATAATTTATTCTACAATGGAAGGAATAGTCCCGAGTTGCTGCAGGCTTACGACCCGGCACTTGGGGGCTACATTATTCAAGTTGAGATTACATCAAATATGCAAGTCTCATTCACTGCCAGCATGCACCATGGCACTTGGGGGCTAATGCAAAGTCATTTTGTGCTCACCTTATTGAAGAACCGACTCATCACATTATAATGAGCCGGCCCTTGGGGGCTACCAATTGCTCATGTCAACAATTCAAGGTACACAAATCTTAAATCCATCATATTGAAAGATCCACTACTCAGTCGGAAGAGTACAAAGCTATTAACCTTATGGACGTGGGTTCGAGCCCCATGGAGAGGATTACATCATATGATATTATTTTCAATGAAGTATATATAAAGTCCCAGCTCAGTATTATCTTACTAAGCCGGCCCTTGGGGGCTATACATTGCTGTTCAAGTCTACATAATCATATCTATAAAGTCCCTGCTCATTATTGCATAATGACCTGGCCCTTGGGGGCTACACTGGTTGAAGTTTTTATGAGCATAAGGCAATTACAAGTCCCGGGTTGCTGCAAGCATGACAACCTGGCACTTGGGGGCTACATATGTGGAATACTCAGTTTTGACTACTGACTGCAATGAACAACTGGGATTTCTTCAAGATTGAAATATTTATATTGAAGCAAGTCTTAAGTTGTTGTTACGCTACCTTCTTAAGACTTGGGGGCTACAAGTGATATGCATATAAGAGGTACATTTTCAAGATTGATGTTAACTACAATTATGACCCAGTGTCACCAAAATTTACAAGCCGACAATTTTGGCAATGATAAACCGGCAAGTTTTACATCTTCAAGCCGGCCGAAGAATCAGATGAGTATTTCAAAGACCAATATTTTTTAAGCATTGGGAGCTGAGTCAAATGAATTATTCTTCACCATTTTTCTCTATGAGAAACCAACGTCAGCAAATTGATTATGAAGTTGGCCTATTGAGCCGGATTTTCTAGAAGAAGGAAATGACAATGAATTAAGGATGATTAGGTGTCGGCTTACAAAAGCATAATCTGTCAAAATTGTTCTTGTGTTTGTTTACAAGATCAGTTTAACATGGATAAATCCAAATTAAACTAGGGGCTAATGTCGGGGATATACTCCGCGGTATGACCCGGCTGGAGATATGACCCGACCGGGACCTGGTGTTTTATTGGTAACCCGGAAGATGATAAGCCAGATGGTAAGTCAGATGTTAAGCCGGCAGACGTTAAGCCAGATGTTAAGCCGGCAGATGATAAGCCAGATGATAAGTCAGATGGTAAGCCGGCAGACGTTAAGCCAGATGTTAAGCTGGCAGATGATAAGCCATATGGAAAGTCAGATGGTAAGCCGACAGACGTTAAGCCAGATGTTAAGCCAGACGGTAAGCCAGATGGTAAGTCAGATTGTAACAGAGTCGCCCGACACAGTTAATAAGCCTGAGATGTTAAGAAGCCCAAGACGTTAAGAAGCCCATGATGAGAAGTCAGAATAGTTTAAGTCCCAATCCGAGTTGGACTCTATACGTAACCCGCCCCTTCAACTTATATAAGGAGGGGTAGGGCACCCCAAGAGGGAGAGGTAGGCAAACAATCGCTAAGGTCAGACACAACTAGGAGAGCTGGTTTACGGCGACTCCCTCGTGATGATAATGAGACCTGGCCACAAACAGCATGTAGGGTTTTTACCGGATGATGTTTCCCAGGGCCCGAAGCTGTCTAAGCCCTTGTCTTGTGTTGCGTCTCTCGATTCCGACCAACCTCGTTCAAGCTACCACATAGATGTGTTGGCCTCACGACTAAGTCCTCACACTAGGACATCTGCCGTGACAATTCCACGACACCCTTCTTGCAAAGATGACAACGTGGAAACGCTTCGTGAAGGCCCGTACGATGGCCGCCCCCCCCCCCACCCCCACCCCCCACCCCGAGCGCCGCCGCCTGCACCGAGAGTGCCGCCGCATCCGCATTGAGCGCGGCCACTTCCACCGAGAGGGCGTCTGTGGCAACCGATAGAGCAGTTGCAGCAGCCGAGACGGTTGTATTTGCTGCTGCGACGGCGGTTGCAAACACCGAGAGCACTCGAGTTGCTGTCCGTCCCGCTGATGTTGCCCTGGCCCGGGTCGAGGACATCCACGCCAAGATCGAGGATGCACACGCCAAGATATTCCAGGCCACCTCAGACTCCAGCATGCAACCCACCTCTGAAAAGGCGGTGGTGGCCATGGAGCACCTGCTTCCTCATGAGGTCGCCGAGCGGGAGCTGCAGATGCAGGAGGCGGCGAAGATCGAGGAGCGCCAGGAGGAGGAGTTGCACGTGGTCGAGGTCGAGGTAGAGAAGAGTCTGTCCATCGAGGAATCGGCGGTGGAGTACCAACGCGAGCTCTGGCGCAACCAGTACTACAACCTTGAGGGCGGCGCCGAGGACGAGGATGCGGTCGACTTCAGCAGGGGGGACGCAGAGTCCACCAACGGCGGCATGTCACCAGGACAAGTCATCGACGTCTCATCTCACACCAGCGATGCATAGGCCAGCGCGGCGGTGGATTTTTTAAAATTATGCGTACTTAGGCTTTGTTTTTAATGTTGGTCTTTTGTTAGAGCAATGTTTAGGTCAACTTGCTCTGTTTAATTACAAAAATTGCTCGATTCAGTCTGTTGTACGCTCTTTTGTGTGCCCAAATTAGCAAGCGATGTTAAATTATGCAATGACGTAGCTGGGGAAATTTCCACCAAAAGTTTGAATTATCAAACTCATCCCATGTGCGTAAAGCAGAAGAATTGTTTTCGATGCACACAATCGTTCAAAGTGAATGGTTCGGCGGCACCGCGTGCAAAGTTTCCCTCCACATTTCCAAAATTTTGGCCTACCACCAAAATATCTACCCCGCCCCCTTCCCCCCTTCCGCATCCCCTTTTCTCCTCGACCACAAGTCACATTTCCCCTATTTCCTCCTTCCTTCCTTCCTTACTAAGCTATAGCCACTTCCTCGCTCTCGTCGTCTTGCATCCTACCGCTGGGGTCGCCATGGTCTTCTTCAAAGACCTCTCCAGCGGTTCCTCCTTCGGCGACTACTCCTTCACCACCCAGGTATGCCTCTCTTCTCTCTCTCTCTTGGGCTATGACTTGGAATGAAGGATTTTTACTCAGCGATCAATTTGAGTCATTTCTTCCTCTTGTAGCTCCCTAAGACCATCAGTGGCAATGAATGGAGCGGGGTGGCTGAAGATCTATCTGCTCGTTGTGACCATCAATCTTCATGCGTGAAGCTAGTTGTGTTTGATTCTGTAGACAGTGGGAGGAAGTTTCTGGCATGTGCAGAGAAGGTTAGACCCTCTTTCGTTGTTACAAATCATTTGTTAGATGTGATTCAGACACTGTCACGGTCCCAACCCATTCATACCACACCTTCAACCAAATGCATCCTAAGAGAGTGTCACAGTTTGTAGCTAGTATCTTAAATTGTTGCCATCTCATCAGCGGTGCCATTAGAAAATTATTTGGCACCACTTTAGCAGTTTGTGCAACCAACTTTGGTCCACACATCCGAGTAGCCAAGCAGTAAAATACTAAATCTTTATGGCATGAAGGAACTGGGCATCGGAGCAACTACGTGCTCCGGAGTCCGGGTCCCTGACTTTTTTCCGCTGCATCGGCTCGCTGGTGCAGGGCACCGGTGCGAGATGTAGCAACAGTTGTCTTTACCCCAGTTTTGGCATACATAGTGGACGGCCTTAGTGCTATTAGTTCTATGTTACTAAATTTGTGCATGTACACACCTGTTAGTATAAATATGTTGTCATCCAAACACTGTCGCTATGCTGTTGCAGTTATATTTACCTTCCTCATAAAATGTTCGATATTTTATTTATTGTACATGAGTAAGAACTTGTAGCGTCGTTGTAGTTAATTATAGCTTCTGATGTTCCAGAATTTGGTTGTTTTCTCAGTACCAATTATTTCATTTGCACATTGATCTTTTTGAGAAGATATGTCATAATTAACATGTTTCTTCAGTTTTTCAAATTAGAATTGGTGATTTTCTATGTTTCTATAAACCCATTTCCCCTACAATTGTTACTGATCTAGTTTTAAATATTATAGGATGAACGGAAGTGTTCTTACTTGGAGTGGGTTGATCAAGAGTGGCCACAGTCTTTGAAGATGTGCCTAGCGAAGCTCTGGAGCATGTATGAGGAAGAGAACACACGTAGGCTTAGAGAAAGTGTTGTCAACACTGAAGCATATTTCAAGATTCAGGATAAAAAGTTGAAGGTGGAGAATGAGCTCAGATTTTTTAAATCAGACTTTGCTAAGATGGTGTTGGCAAAGGAGGAGGCACTTTCCCAGTTGGCCCGTGCAAATGGGTTCTTACTGAAATGAAAGTAGAGGTGGATAAGATGAGCCTGGATGATCTCGATTAGTGAAATGAATCTCGCCCGATCGCACATGGCCCCAGCCTGGGTCCCAGGAGGGCCTATCCCCGATGATTTCTGGGTCGTGTGTGAAGGACACCCTATCGCACACACTCACTTGGCGACGGTTCCAAATGTCGTCGCGGAAAGGGGTTAAAAACCGTTTGTTTAGGACCGACGCGCACCAGTGACACCTTGTGTGCTATCAAACATCACAACGTAACTAGGTGATTATAAAGATGCTCTACAGGTGTCTCTGAAAGTGTTTGTTGAGTTGTCATAGATTGAGATTAGGATTTGTAACTCCGTGTATCGGAGAGGTATCTCTGGGCCCTCGAGGTAATGCACATCACTATGAGCCTTGCAAGCAATGGGACTAATGAGTTAGTTACGGGATGATGCATTACGGAACGAGTAAAGAGACTTGCCGTTTACGAGATTGAACCAGGTATGATGATACTGACGATTGAATCTCGGGCAAGTAACATACCGATGACAAAGGGAACAACGTATGTTGTTATGCGGTTTGACTGATAAAGATCTTCCTAGAATATGTAGGAGCCAATATGAGCATCCAGGTTCCGCTATTGGTTATTGACTGGAGATGTGTCTCGGTCATGTCTACATAGTTCTCGAACCCGTAGGGTCCGCACGCATAACGTTCGATGAGGATTTGTATTATGAGTTATGTGATTTGACGAACCGAAGTTTGCTCGGAGTCCCGGATGAGATCACGGACATGAAGAGGAGTCTCGAAATGGACGAGACGTAAAGATTGACATATTGGAACGTTATGTTTGGACACCAGAATGGTTTTGGAAAGGTTCGGACATTTTCTGGAGTACCGGGGGATTACCGGAACCCCCGGGGGGGTTAATGGGCCTTCATGGGCCCTAGTGGAAGAGAGGAGGCGGCGTCCAGGTGGAGGCGCGCGCCCCCAAGCCCAAACCGAATTAGACTAGGGTTGGGAGGGCCGGCCCCCTTTCCTTCTTCTCCTCCACCTCTTTCCCCTTCCCTCCTTCTTCGGAAAGGAAAGGGGGCGGGCCGAATCCTACTTGGACCGGGAGTCCAAGTAGGACCCCCCCCCTTGGCGCGCCCCCCTTGGGTCGGCCTCCTCTCCTCCCCCCTTTATATACGTGGGAGGGGCACCCCAAAGGCACACCAAGTCTTCTCTTAGCCGTGTGCGGTGCCCCCCTCCACAGTTACACACCTCGGTCATATCGTTGTAGTGCTTAGGCGAAGCCCTGCGTCGGTAACTTCGTCATCACCGTCAACACACCGTCGTGCTGAGGAAACTCTCCCTTTTCCTCAACTAGATCAAGAGCTCGAGGGACGTCATCGAGCTGAACGTGTCCTGAACACGGAGGTGCCGTATGTTCAGTGCTTGGATCGGTTGAATCGCGAAGACATTCAACTACATTAACCGCGTTACTAAAACACTTCCGCTTTCGGTCTACGAGGGTACGTGGGCACACTCTCCCCTCTCGTTGCTATGCATATCCTAGATAAATCTTGCGTGATCCTAGATAAATTATTTGAAATACTGCGTTGCCCAACAGTGGCATCCGAGCCAGGTCTATGCGTAGATGTTATATGCATGAGTAGAACACAATGAGTTGTGGGCGATAATAGTCATACTGCTTACCAGCAACGTCTTACTTTGATTCAGCGGTATTGTTGGATGAAGCGGCCCGGAACGACATTACATCACCGTGTTCATGAGACTGGTTCTCCCGACGTGCTTTGCACACATATGGCTGGCAGGTGTCTGTTTCTCCAACTTTAGTTGAATCGAGTTTGACTATGCCTGATCCTTGTTGATGGTTAAAACAACACACTTGACGAAAAATCATTGTGGTTTTGATGCGTAGGTAAGAACGGTTCTTGCTAGAAACCTGTAGCAGCCACGTAACACTTGCAACAACAAAGTAGAGGACGTCTAACTTGTTTTTGCAAGGCATGTTGTGATGTGATATGGTCAAGACGTGATGAGATATAAATTGTTGTATGAGATGATCATGTTTTGTAAAAGTTATTGGCAACTGGCAGGAGCCTTATGGTTGTCGCTTTATTGTATGAAATGCAATCGCCATGTAATTGCTTTACTTTATCACTAAGCAGTAGCAATAGTTGTAGAAGTAATAGTTGGCGAGACGACAACGATGCTACAATGGAGATCAAGGTGTCAAGCCGGTGACGATGGTGATCATGACGGTGCTTTGGAGATGGAGATTGTAACGCCCAATATGCGACTATACTCCACACGTGTCGAGGCATGACTTGGGGTATAAGCGCATATTGGTATGGTCGCAAGAGTGGTCGTATCTTTGCTCATCTCATGTACTGAATAGATAGAATACGAGCGTTGGCTTACAATCGCCACAATGTCACACAATATCATCAAGTTATACAATCATTCAAGATGAACACAAAGTCCGATTACGGAAGAAACCAAATGAATAAAAGAAAACCACCCATGCTAAATCCCGATAGACCCTACCGGGCAACACTACTGATCATCTGGAAAAGAAACGTAGTAACGGCCACGGTCCTCGTCGAACTCCCACTTGAGTTCAATGGCATCACTTGCATTAGTCTCGTCGGTACCTGCAACTGTGTTTGTAGTATCTGTGAGCCACGAGGACTCAGCAATCTCAAAACCCACAATATCAAGACTATTTAAGCTTAAAGGTAAGATGTGGTTATATGGTGGAGTTGCAGCAAGCACTAAGCAAATATGGTGACTAACATACCAGTACAAGAGTAAGATGAGAAACTACGCAACGGACGCAGAGCTAGAAGTGATCCTGAACTACTTACGTTCAAATATAACCCCACCGTGTTCACTTCTCGAACCTCGTCGAAAAGAGACCATCACGGTTACACACGCGGTTGGCGCATTTTAAATAAGTCAAGTGTCAAGTTCTCTACAACCGAATATTAGCAAATTCCCATCTGCCACATAACCGCGGGCACGGCTCTCGAAAGTTTAAACCCTGCAGGGTGTCCCAACTTAGCCCATGACAAGCTCATGATCCGCGGAGACAATCCTCCATCGCAGGACCCTCCGACTAGACTTGGAAACTCGGTGCACAAAACATTTCGACAATGGTAAAACAAGTCCACCAAGACCTCCCAACGTGCCGACGCCCCGATAGGAGCCACGCGTATCTCGTCTCAGGCCACGATCGGATAGGTCAAGCTATGGGTAAAACCAAATACCTCATGTTTCCCCGAGGCGGCCCCGCAGGCTGCCCGGTTCGGACCAACACTCATGAGGAGCACTGGCCCGGGTTGTTGATTAAGAATCCTCGGGTTAATTACTCCCTATGAAAGTTTTAGTTATTATTAGGCAAATGGTAAAACCAATGTTGGGCCTTGCTGGAAGAGTTTTATTCAAAGCAGACTGTCAAGAGGGGCCCATAAACACCCACCGTGTTAGGGACGCAAAATCAAGGAACATAACACCGGTATGACAGAAACTAGGGCGACAAGAGTGGAACAAAACACCGAGCAAAAGGCCAAGCCTTCCACCCTTTACCAAGTATATAGATGCATTAATTAAATAAGAGATATTGTGATATCCCAACATATTCATGTTCCAACATGGAACAACCTGCACTGCACCTGCAACTAGCAACACTATAAGAGGGGCCGAGCAAAAGCGGTAACATAGCCAAACAATGGTTTGCTAGGAAGGTGGGTTAGAGGCTTGACATGGAAATAAAGGAGGCTATATAACAAGTGGTAGGTAGCGCGACATAGCGATAGAATGAACAACTAGCAAGCAAAGATAGAAGTGATATCGGTGGTAATGATCATCTTACCCGCAAAGTTCTTAGGGTTGTCGAAAGCTTGCTCCTCGTAAACATACTCAACAGGATCCTCATTCACGAACTCATATCCCGGCTCTACCCAAAGCAATAACACAAGAAACAGAACAACAATCAATCACGGTGCAATGTGCAAGCAACATGATGCAAGACATGGCATGGAATGCAAGGTATGATGTGCAATGCACATGGGTACTCCGGAAGGGAAAAGATGATCATGGCATTAAATTGGCAAACCAAGCATGCCACTGGATAGATTGAGAGATTTCAGTCGAAAACGATATAAAGATCACCGGGAACGGATGCACGGTTTGGAAATGACAAGCCAAACAAAATGCAACGCAATTTGCTGAAAATAGCAACATACCAACTTGGATGCAAAGTTGAAACATGCTACAACACCCAAACATGGAAACAAAATACATGATAGTGAAGTAAAGGTGAAGCTCCACAAATCATGAACACTGAGCTACTGCTAGAACTCACTAGAACAGGTCTGAAACGGCCTGGCAAAAATGCAAATGCTAACTGGTTTACAAACTTAGTGAAAATACTAAACATGGCATAAACAGCATCAGATTGCAAAGTTTAGAGCTAGTAACCTACATGCTGCAGGAACATAACATGGCAAACTTGAGCATGGCATGCTAGTACTAAAAGCAATGAACAAAACTCCCTTACTAAACTTGAGCCAAAGACCCACAAAAAAGATGATAGCATCAATGCAAACATGGCAAGTGATATGAACAGATTCAAACTTAGTAGAAATACATGGCATGGCAAAAGCAGATTCATGTAGGCATGTTTACGAGCTTGTGCAACTCACCACAAAGCATTTCATGGCATAAAAAAGCAACCAACAGTAAGAAGACACATTTATGAAGGTAAACATGTAAAGAGCATGGTCATAGGATGCATGGATCACTAGCAAAACACATGGCAAAAATGAACTTCCTGTTAACAGACTGACATCAATATTATTTGGCAAAATGAGAGCATGGTAATGACAAGCTACAGTACCCCATAATTGCAAACAAAGCCATGGATGGATAGATCATAACAATATCTGCAAAACATCCTTACTGAGCATCATCAAAATACACATGGATTCACTTGTAGCATCAAATTAACATGGCAACATAATGTAGCAGGAAAAGACTTAGCAGAAAAACTAAGTCACTGAAATCAGCAACATCAAGTAACCTACTTTGCATGCTTGTGCTAGTCACCACAGAGCACATAAAAATACAAGGATTGCACCACTTCAAAGATGGCATGAAGATTCTCCTAAGACATGTCGACATGATGCTCAAAAGATAAACAAACAAAATGTTATGGAAACGACAAATCAGCAAGTTATGATAGATTCCAGCAGATAACATCATTTAGCACTTTTGCAATGAAGATTAGGGCATCAATATGGACAGTAACATGCAAACAAACTACACCAACATGTAGAGCATCACGAGATGAACATTTAGATATATCCTATGCACAAACTGGAACTACGAGCACGAAGTTATGGCATGATGAAGGGGCACACATCATCACAGATCTGGGGACTTAGCAATTTCACCTCACCGAAAAAGTCAACGGGCGGAGTGGATCGGGTCGGGTCCGGCGCGAATCAGGGCAGAGAAGGACCCGGGCCGGCGAGGCGACGGTGGTCGGCTCCGACGATGACGAGGGGGCACCGGGGACATCGGGCCGGCCGAATCCTGCGACCGCGTGCCTGTGGACGACGGCGGCAGGCGCGGGCGGCGTGACGGAGGCGGCGGACGGCGGGGAGGCACGGCGGAGGCGGCGGTCGGCGGCGGAGACGAGGCGGCGCGAGCGACGGACAGGCGACGCGGGAGGCGCACAGCGAGGGGCGGCGGCTGATGGGCCGGGCGGGCCCCGCTTGGGCCCGGCGGGCCGCGCGGGCGACTTAGTGGAGGGGCGGCGGGGGGTAACGTGGCAGACGGCGATTGGGCGCGAGGTGGTGGCTGGACACGTCCGGCCGGCGGCGGACGTGTCCAGCGTGGAGGTAGAGGTGGATCTAGGGTTTTTGCCCGGGATTTGAACGGGGGAGGCCTATTTATAGATTGTGGGAGCTAGGAGAGGGCTATTGAGGTGCAGTTTTCTCCCACACGATTGTGATCCAATGACGGAGAGCATGGAGGGGGTTTAGATGGGCTAGCGGGCTATTGTGGAGGGGTGTTGGGCTGAAAAGAGAGAGGGGTTTCGGCGGCTACATGGTTAACCATTGGGGCATCAAACGACCTCCAAGTGGAAAGAAATTTGACAGGCGGCCTACCGGTGATGTACCAAGGCCACTCGACAAATCTCGGCCCATTCCCAGAACATTCTTCTCCTGCTCACGAAACGAGATCCGAGAGGTGCATCGGGTGCATGTGTGAGTGTCGGAGTCCGAAACGGACAACGGGGAAAAATGATCGGATGCAAGAGACGAACACAAATGCAAATGAGATGCACATGATGACATGAGATGAAATGCATGACATGAACAAAATGCAAAAGGAGGACAAACCCAACCACAGAGGATATAACATATAACATTGCCGGAAATGGCAAGAGTTGGAGTTACAATTATGGAATGTTACATCCGGGACGTTACAGAGATCAAAGGCACAAGATGATCATGGGCATATCATATCACTTATTTTGATTGCATGTGATGTTTATCCTTTATGCATCTTATTTTTCTTAGTACGGCGGTAGCACTATAAGATGATCCCTCACTAAATTTCAAGGTACAAGTGTTCTCCCTGAGTATGCACCGTTGATATAGTTCGTCATGCCGAGACACCACGTGATGATCGGGTGTAATAAGCCCTACATTCACATACAACGGGTGCAAGCTAGTTTTGCATGTGCAGAATACTCAAGTTAAACTTGACTGGCCTAGCATATGCAGATATGGCCTCAGAACACTAAGACCGAAAGGTCGAACGTGAATCATATAGTAGATATGATCAACATAGTGATGTTTACCATTGAAAACTACTCCATCTCACGTGATGATCGGACATGGTTTAGTTGATATGGATCACGTGATCATTTAGATGACTAGAGGGATGTCTATCTAAGTGTGAGTTCTTAAGTAATATGATTAATTGAACTTTAATTTATCATGAACTTAGTACCTGATAGTATTTTGCATGTCTATGTTGTTGTAGATCAATGGCCCGTGCTACCATTCCCTTGAATTTTAATGCATTCCTAGAGAAAGCTAAGTTGAAAGATGATGGTAGAAACTACACATACTGGGTCCGTAACTTGAGGATTATCTGAAGGAAATATGCCCTACAGGCAATAATAAAGTTGCTATTTATATTTCCTTATATCATGATAAATTTTTATTATTCATGCTAGAATTGTATTAACCGTAAACTTAGTACATGTGTGAATACATAGACAAACAGAGTGTCATTAGTATGCCTCTACTTGACTAGCTCGTTAATCAAAGATGGTTAAGTTTCCTAACCATAGACATGAGTTGTCATTTGATAAACGGGATCACATCATTAGAGAATGATGTGATTGACTTGACCCATCCGTTAGCTTAGCATTATGATCGTTTAGTTTATTGCTATTGCTTTCTCCATAACTTATACATGTTCTTATGACTATGAGATTATGCAACTCCCGAATACCGGAGGAACACTTAGTGTGCTATCAAACACCACAATGTAACTGGGTGATTATAAAGATGCTCTACAGGTATATCCGATGGTGTTTGTTGAGTTGGCATAGATCGAGATTAGGATTTGTCACTCCGATTGTTGGAGAGGTATCTCTAGGCCCTCTCGGTAATGCACATCACTATAAGCTTAGCAAGCAATGTGACTAATGTGTTAGTTATGGGATGTTGCATTACGGAACGAGTAAAGAGACTTGCCGATAACGAGATTGAACTAGGTATGATGATACCGACGATCGAATCGCAGGCAAGTAACATACCGATGACAAAGGGAACAACGTATGTTGTTATGCGGTTAGACCGATAAAGATCTTCGTAGAATATGTAGGAACCAATATGAGAATCCAGGTTCCGCTATTGGTTATTGACCGGAGACGAGTCTTGTTCATGTCTACATAGTTCTCAAACCGTAGGGTCCGCGCGCTTAACGTTCGATGACGATCGGTATTATGAGTTTATGTGTTTTGATGTACTGAAGGTAGTTCGGAGTCCCGGATGTGATCACGGACATGACAAGGAGTCTCGAAATGGTCGAGAGATGAAGATTTATATATTGGAAGGTTATGTTTGGACACCGGAATGGTTTCGAATGAGTTCGGGCATATACCGGAGTACTGGGGGGTTATCGGAACCCCCCGGGGGCTTAATGGGCCTACATGGGCTTTAGTGGAAGAGAGAGGAGGCGGCCAAGTGGTGGGGGCACCCCCCCCCAAGCCCAATCCGAATTGGGAGGGGGGCCGACCCCCCTTTCCTTCTTCTCCTCTTCCCCTTCCTTCCCCCTTCTATTAGGACTAGGAAAGGGGGGAAACCTACTCCTAGTAGGAGTAGGAATCCCCCCTTGGGGCGCACCATGAGGGCCGGCCGGCCCCCTCCTACCCTCCTTTATATACGGGGGAGGGGGCACCCCATAGACACACAAG
Organism: Triticum aestivum; assembly: GCF_018294505.1. NCBI lineage: Eukaryota > Viridiplantae > Streptophyta > Magnoliopsida > Poales > Poaceae > Triticum > Triticum aestivum. The sequence continues at coordinate 130,386,697 of NC_057809.1, read as the reverse complement.
TTGACAATTGTTTTAGCCATGTGCGGTGCCCCCTCCACAGATACACACCTCGATCATATCGTCATAGTGCTTAGGCGAAGCCCTACGCCGCTAACTTCATCATCACCGTCAACACGCCGTCGTGCTGACGAAACTCTCCCTCGGCCTCAACTGGATCAAGAGTACGAGGGACGTCATCGGGCTGAATGTGTGCACATCACGGAGGTGTCGTGCGTTCGGTACTTGATCGGTTGGATCGCGAAGACGTTCGACTACATCAACCGTGTTTCTTAACGCTTCCGCTTTTGGTCTACGAGGGTACGTAGACATACTCTCCCCTCTCATTGCTATGCATCCCTAGATAGATCTTGCGTGATCGTAGGAATTTTTTTGAACCCCAACAGTGGCATCCGAGCCAGGTCTATGCGTAGATGTTATATGCACGAGTAGAACACAAAGGAGTTGTGGGTGTGGGTATATACATAGTGCTTTCCGTCACTAGTTGTTTCTTGATTCGGCGGTATTGTTGGATGAAGCGGCCTTGACCGACATTACATGATCGCGTTCATAGGACTGGTTCTACCGATGTGCTTTGCACACAGGTGGCTGGCGGGTGTCAGTTTATCCAACTTTAGTTGAATCGGATTCAATGAACAAGGTTCTTTCTGAAGATCAAAAAGAAATCACTATACCGTGTTGTGGTTTTTGATGCGTAGGTAAGAACGATTCTTGCTAAGCTCATAGCAGCCACGTAAAACTTGCAACAACAAAGTAGAGGATGTCTAACTTGTTTTGCAGGGCATGTTGTGATATGGTCAAGATGTAATTATATAAATTGTTGTATGCGATGATCATGTTTTGTAACATAGTTATCGGCAACTGGCAGGAGCTATATGGTTGTCACTTTATTGTATGAAATGCAATCGCCATGTCATTGCTTTACTTTATCACTAAGCAGTAGCAATAGTCGTAGAAGCAATAGTTGGCGAGGCGACAACTATACTACGATGGAGATCAAGGTGTCAAGCCGGTGACGATGGTGATCATGACGGTGCTTTGGAGATGGAGATCAAAGGCACAAGATGATGATGATGGCCATATCATATCACTTATATTGATTGCATGTGATGTTTATTCTTTATGCATCTTATTTTGCTTAGTACGGCGGTAGCATTATAAGATGATCTCTCACTAAATTTCAAGGTATAAGTGTTCTCCTTGAGTATGCATCGTTGCTACAGTTCGGCATGCCGAGACACCACGTGATGATCGGGTGTGATAAGCTCTACGTTCACATACAACGGGTGCAAGCCAGTTTTGCACAAGCAGAATACTCAGGTTAAACTTGACGAGCCTAGCATATGCAAATATGGCCTCGGAACACTGAGACCGAAAGGTCGAGCGTGAATCATATAGTAGATATGATCAACATAGTGATGTTCACCATTGAAAGCTACTCCATCTCACATGATGATCGGACATGGTTTAGTTGATATGGATCACGTGATCATTTGGATGACTAGAGGGATGTCTATCTAAGTGGGAGTTCTTAAGTAATATGATTAATTGAACTTATGAACTTAGTACTTGATAGTATTTTGCATGTCTATGTTGTTGTAGATAAATGGCCCGTGCTACTGTTCCTTTGAATTTTAATGTGTTCCTAGAGAAAGCTAAGTTGAAAGATGATGGTAGCAACTACACGGGCTGGGTCCGTAACTTGAGGTTTATCCTCATTGCTGCACAGAAGAATTACATCCTGGAAGCACCGCTAGGTGCAAAGCACGCTGCAGGAGCAACTCCAGATGTTATGAACGTCTGGCAGAGCAAAGCAGATGACTACTCGATAGTTTAGTGTGCCATGCTTTACGGCTTAGAATCGGGACTTCAACGATGTTTTGAAAGTCATGGAGCATATGAGATGTTCCAGGAGTTGAAGTTAATATTTCAAGCAAATGCCTGGATTGAGAGATATGAAGTCTCCAATAAGTTCTATAGCTGCAAGATGGAGGAGAATAGTTCTGTCAGTGAAAATATACTCAGATTGTCTAGGTACCACAACCACTTGACTCAACTGGGAGTTAATCTTCCTGATGATAGTGTCATTGACAGAGTTCTTCAATCACTGCCACCAAGCTACAAAAGCTTCGTGATGAACTATAATATGCAAGGGATGGATAAGACTATTCCCGAGCTCCTCGCAATGCTAAAGGCTGCGGAGGTAGAAATCAAGAAGGAGCATCAAGTGTTGATGGTTAACAAGACCACTGGTTTCAAGAAGAAGGGCAAAGGGAAGAAGGGAACTTCAAGAAGAACGGCAAGCAAGTTGTTGCTCAAGTGAAGAAGCCCAAGTCTAGACCTAAGCCTGAGACTGAGTGCTTCTACTGCAAAAGGACTAGTCACTAGAAGTGTAACTGCCCCAAGTATTTGGCGGATAAGAAGGATGGCAAAGTGAAAGGTATATTTGATATACATGTTATTTATGTGTACCTTACTAATTCTCGTAGTAGCGCCTGGGTATTTGATACTGGTTCTGTTGCTCATATTTGCAACTCGAAACAGGGGCTACAGATTAAGCGAAGATTGGCTAAGGATGAGGTGACGATGCGCGTGGGAAATGGTTCCGAAGTCGATGTGATCGCGGTCGGCACGCTACCTCTGCATCTACCTTCGGGATTAGTTTTAGACCTGAATAATTGTTATTTGGTGCCTGCGTTAAGCATGAACATTATATTTGGATCTTGTTTGATGCGAGACGGTTATTCATTTAAATCAGAGAATAATGGTTGTTCTATTTATATGAGTAATATCTTTTATGGTCATGCACCCTTGATGAGTGGTCTATTTTTATTGAATCTCGATGGTAGTGATACACATGTTCATAGTATTGAAGCCAAAAGATACAAGTTTAATAATGATAGTGCAACTTATTTGTGGCACTGCCGTTTAGGTCATATTGGTTTAAAGCGCATGAAGAAACTCCATGCTGATGGGCTTTCGGAATCACTTGATTATGAATCACTTGATGCCTGCGAACCATGCCTCATGGGCAAGATGACTAAGACTCCGTTCTCCAAAACAATGGAGCGAGCAATAGACTTGTTGGAAATAATACATACTAATGTATGTGATCCAATGAGCGTTGATGCTCGCGGTGGGTATCTTTATTTTCTGACCTTCACAGATGATTTGAGCAGATATGGGTATATCTACTTAATGAAACATAAGGCTGAAACATTTAAAAAGTTTAAAGAATTTCAGAGTGAAGTGGAAAATCATCGTAACAAGAAAATAAAGTTTCTACAATCTGATCGTGGAGGTGAATATTTGAGTTATGAGTTTGGTCTTCATTTGAAACAGTGTGGAATAGTTTTGCAACTCACGCCACCTGGAACACCACAGCGTAATGGTGTGTCCGAACGTCGTAACCGCACTTTATTAGATATGGTGTGATCTATGATGTCTCTTACTGATTTACCGCTATCATTTTGGGGTTATGCTTTAGAGACGGCTGCATTCACGTTAAATAGGGCACCATCGAAATCCGTTGAGATGACACCATATTAACTATGGTTTGGCAAGAAACCCAAGTTGTCGTTTCTTAAAGTTTGGGGCTGCGATGCTTATGTGAAAAAGCTTCAACCTGATAAGCTCGAACTCAAATCGGAGAAATGTGTCTTCATAGGATACCCAAAGGAGACTGTTGGGTACACCTTCTATCACAGATCCGAAGGCAAGATATTCGTTGCTAAGAATGGATCCTTTCTAGAGAAGGAGTTTCTCTCGAAAGAAGTGAGTGGGAGGAAAGTAGAACTTGATGAGGTAATTGTACCTTCTCCCTTATTGGAAAGTAGTTCATCACAGAAATCAGTTCAAGTGATTCCTACACCAATTAGTGAGGAAGCTAATGATGATGATCATGAAACTTCTGATCAAGTTACTACCAAACCTCGTAGGTCAACCAGAGTAAGATCCGCACTAAAGTGGTACAATAATCCTGTTCTGGACGTCATGTTACTTGACCATGACGAACCTACGAACTATGAGGAAGCAATGATGAGCCCAGATTCCGCGAAATGGCTTGAGGCCATGAAATCTGAGATGGGATCCATGTATGAGAACAAAGTATGGACTTTGGTTGACTTGCTCGATGATCGGCAAGCCATAGAGAATAAATGGATCTTCAAGAAGAAGACTGACGCTGACGGTAATGTTACTGTTTACAAAGCTTGACTTGTTGCGAAAGGTTTTCGACAAGTTCAAGGAGTTAACTACGATGAGACCTTCTCACCCGTAGCGATGCTTAAGTCTGTCCGAATCATGTTAGCAATTGCTGCATTTTATGATTATGAAATTTGGCAAATGGATGTCAAAACTGCATTCCTGAATGGATATCTTAAAGAACGTTGTATATGATGTAACCAGAAGGTTTTGTCGATCCAAAAGGTGCTAAGAAAGTGTGCAAGCTCCAGCGATCCATTTATGGACTGGTGCAAGCCTCTCGGAGTTGGAATATACGTTTTGATAGTGTGATCAAAGCATATGGTTTTATACAGATTTTTGGAGAAGCCTGTATTTACAAGAAAGTGAGCGGAAGCTCTGTAGCATTTCTGATATTATATGTGGATGACATATTGTTGATCAAAAATGATACTGAATTTCTGAATGGCATAAAAGGATATTTGAATAAGAATTTTTCAATGAAAGACCTCGGTGAAGCTGCTTATATATTGGGCATCAACATCTATAGAGATAGATCAAGACGCTTAATTGGACTTTCACAAAGCACATACCTTGATAAAGTTTTGAAGAAGTTCAAAATGGATCAGTCAAAGAAAGGGTTCTTGCATGTGTTACAAGGTGTGAAGTTGAGTCAGACTCAATGCCCCACCACTACAGAAGATAGAGAGAAAACGAAAGTCATTCCCTATGACTCAGCCATAGGTTCTATCATGTATGCAATGTTGTGTACCAGACCTGATGTGTGCCTTGCTATTAGTTTAGCAGGGAGGTACCAAAGTAATGCAGGAGTGGATCACTGGACAACGGTCAAGAACATCCTGAAATACCTGAAAAGGACTAAGGATATATTTCTCGGTTATGGAGGTGACAAAGAGCTCGTCATAAACGGCTACGTTGATGCAAGCTTTGACACTGATCCAGATGACTCTAAGTCACAAACCGGATATGTATTTATATTGAATGGCGGAGCTGTCAGTTGGTGTAGTTCCAAGCAGAGCGTCGTGGCGGGATCTACGTGTGAAGCGGAGTACATAGCTGCTTCAGAAGCAGCAAATGAAGGAGTCTGGATGAAGGAGTTCATATCCGATCTAGGTGTAATACCTAGTGCATCGGGTCCAATGAAAATCTTTTGTGACAATACTGGTACAATTGCATTGGCAAAGGAATCCAGATTTCACAAGAGAACCAAGCACATCAAGAGACGCTTCAATTCCATCTGCGATCAAGTCAAGGAGGGAGACATAGAGATTTGCAAGATACATACGGATCTAAATGTTGCACACCCGTTGACTAAGCCTCTCTCACGTGCAAAACATGATCAACACCAAGACTCCATGGGTGTTAGAATCATTACTATGTAATCTAGATTGTTAACTCTAGTGCAAGTGAGAGACTGAAGGAAATATGCCCTAGAGGCAATAATAAAGTTGTTATTTATATTTCTTTATATCATGATAAATGTTTATTATTCATGCTAGAATTGTATTAACTGGAAACTTAGTGCATGTGTGAATACATAGGCAAACAGAGTGTCCTAGTATGCCTCTACTAGACTAGCTCGTTAATCAAAGATGGTTAAGTTTCCTAGCCATAGACATGTGTTGTCATTTGATGAACGGGGTCACATCATTAGAGAATGATGTGATGGAAAAGACCCATCCGTTAGCTTAGCACTATGATCGTTTAGTTTGTTGCTATTGCTTTCTTCATGACTTATACATGTTCCTATGACTATGAGATTATGCAACTCCCGAATACTGGAGGAACACTTAGTGCGCTATCAAACGTCACAACGTAACTGGGTGATTATAAAGATGCTCTACAGGTGTCTCTGATGGTGTTTGTTGAGTTGGCATAGATCAAGATTAGGATTTGTCACTCCGTGTTTCGGAGAGGTATCTCTAGGCCCTCTCGGTAATGCACATCACTATAAGCCTTGCAAGCAATGTGACTAATGAGTTAGTTACGGGATGATTCATTACAGAACGAGTAAAGAGACTTGTCGGTAACGAGTTTGAACTAGGTATGATGATACCGATGATCAAATCTCGGGCAAGTAACATACCGATGACAAAGGGAACAACGTATGTTGTTATGCGGTTTGACCGATAAAGATCTTCGTAGAATATGTAGGAGCCAATATGAGCATCCAGGTTCCGCTATTGGTTATTGACCAGAGATGTGTCTCGGTCATGTCTACATAGTTCTCGAACCCGTAGGGTCCGCACGCTTAACGTTCGATGACGATTTGTATTATGAGTTTCGTGTTTTGATGAACCAAAGTTTGTTCAAAGTCCCGAATGAGATCATGGACATGACGAGGAGTCTCAAAATGGTCGAGACATAAAGACCGATATATTGGAAGGTTATATTCGGACACCGGAATGGTTCCAAAGTGTTTCAGGTATTTTCCGGAGTACCGGGAGGTTACCGGAACCCCCCGGGGGTTAATGGGCCTTCATGGGCCCTAGTGGAAGAGAGGAGGCAGCGGCCAGGTGGACGCACGCACCCCCCAAGCCCAATCTGAATTGGACTAGGGTTGGGGGCGGCCCCCCTTTCCTTCTTCTCCTCCTTCTCTTTCCCCTTCTCCTTCTTGGAATAGGAAAGGGGGGGCGAATCCTACTTGGACCGGGAGTCAAGTAGGACTCCCCCCCTTGGTGCGACACACCTTGGCCGGCCTCCTCCCCCCTCCTTTATATACGTGGGAGGGGGCACCCCAAAGGGACACCAAGTCTTCTCTTAGTCTTGTGTGGTGCCCCCTCCATAGTTACACACCTCGGTCATATCGTCGTAGTGCTTAGGCGAAGCCCTGTGCCGGTAAACTTCATCATCACCGTCGTCACGCTGTCGTGCTAACGAAACTATCCCTCGGCCTCAACTGGATCAAGTGTTCGAGGGATGTCACCGAGCTGAACGTGTGCTTATCGCGGAGGTGCCATATGTTCGGTACTTGGATCGGTTGGATCGCGAAGACGTTCGACTACATCAACTGCGTTACTAAACGCTTATGCTATCGGTCTACGAGGGTACATGGACACACTCTTCCTGCTTGTTGCTATGCATCTCCTAGATAGATCTTGCGTGATCGTAGGTAAAATTTTGAAATACTGCGTTCCCCAACAAATTTATGACACCTGGATGCGGATCGGCGTTGGAGCTCGACTGCAAATAGACATCTCAGATGCAGATTGGTGTTGGAGCTCGGCTGCAAAAAGACACCTCATATGCAATCCAGGGTTGGAGCTTGGACGCAAGAGGACATGGCCGCACAGGAAACACTTTAAACCCGAGGTGTGGCATAAATAATAACAAGGCATTGATAAAGGTCGAAGAGTTAAAGGGCTCCTTGGATGCCCAACATGTGAACACTTCGTATTTAGCTCAGCAATCCTCAATATCGAAGATGGGAATATTTGTTGAACCGGTTTTCAAGACCGACGGCCGAAGATGAAGAACAGTTCGGAAGAATAGAGAAGTGTTCCCAACTTGAAGACCGGTTCACGGGGCTAATAACTGTGTCCTGGACTAGGGGGTACTCACTATGTTGTCTCCCGACCAGGTGGATCGGGCCAAGGACCTCCATGGTGGTTCACTCATGGGCCACTTCGGGCAGCCCATGACGCATACAAGGAGGATTCCACAAGACTTGGCGCACAAGATAAGGACTCCTCTAAATCCTAGGCCTCCGGTGCATTATATAAATCGAGACCGGCTAGTCAATAGATGAACATATATTCATTAGAACAACCTCGTGGTAGATACATGTACTCTGTACTATGTCCCATATGAATACAATCAAAAGCAGGATGTAGGGTATTATCTCTTCAAGAGAGCCCGAACCTGGGTAAAATCCGGTGTCCATGTTACCATTGCTCCAAGACGCCTGGCTTAGGATGCCTACTACGAGATATGCCGAATTCAATACCGACAACGGCGAGGAGGAGAGGAGGTGTGGAAGAGGGGCGGCCCGGCAGCAACTATGGTTCGCCCTGCCGCACGCGGGAGCGGCTCGGGCGAGAGCTTGAGGATCAATCAATGGTGACAAAGTATCTTTTGTTTTTTATATATTCCGGTGTATTCCATGTTTTCCGTATCCACAACACACCCGCCGCGCTTTTGAATCCAACAAAATGAAAGATATGGTATGAATATTATCCCTCTGAATCAGATCCGATTTCACCCTTACTGTTGTCATTTAGTACCATGTAATTCAGTGGCAAACCTAGAAGAGAATAGCGTTGGGTCAGCTCTATTGCTTATAGCTCATTTTCTACTAAGTGAACAAATTTTGTGAAGGATTTATTATTTTCCATTGGGTTCAACTCACTGAGTGGTTCTATATCAGCTTAATTCTACCCTATATGATTTGATAATTCGCCGAATTTGTTCTATCATTTCTTGATAAAAGAACTTATTCCATCGTATAGATGTACTCTTCATGCTTCTTTTTACCCTGCATATAACATTTGTCTTAAGTCATAAAGTTTGACCAAATTTTATATTAAAATACATAAATACCTACAACACTACAAATACATGATATGAAAATTAATTCCATGATGCATCTAGTGATATTGATTTGATATTGTGAATGTTTACAATATTTTCTAAGTATAATCTTGTTTAGACCTTACGAAATTTGACTTAACACAAAACTTTCATGCAAAGTATTTCATATCCAGACTGCCCCAACAGAAAATAAATTTGATGGTTCATAAGTTTGGAGTTGACCTCACCTGCATATGTGGGCCCGAACTTCTGTTTATATTTTCTGTTGTTATCTCTTGTGTTCTTTGATTTAGCACACCAACTTTGTTGTAAGCGTCCCTTCAAAAACCAAAAGCAAACATGTCTCTTCTTCTTATTCACTATTTTAAGGGGAAAAATAAACCATGTGGCCTATCAAAAGGAAGGTGAAGTGGTATTTCTTCCACTCACTTTGATACCTTTTAACTTTTATAAGATGGATCAGGTTTAGGAAGATAGATGGTTGGAAAATGCATCTTTTCGGCCAGGTGCACTGGTGCAGTTGAATCAACGTGTGCCGAACAAGCACAAAGTAATTACAGAGATTTGTGTATCACCTTACAAATAATCATTTTAGCTGTGATTAGCCGAGGGAGAATTGGTACAAAATATGGTCCCGACTGTTAGAATATAGAGTTGTAATCTCAACCTCCTTCCTTCTCTTGTATTCTACCCAAACTCTTTCTGTCATAACCTTGTACGTCAAGCCAGGCTTCGGCCACGCGTCAATATAAACTACCACGCGGCTCCCTCGATGGAGTAGGAACGCTTCATATCTTTCATGGTAATCAGAGCCACCTCTTCTCATACATCTAGCCACAATCCAAAACCCTAGAAACCACACATCATCGTCTCCATGGCTTCCTCCGCCGGCGTCTCCCTCAACCGTGGATCGCCGCCGTCTGAGAAGCTCGCAAGAGGTAATTTCATCCTCTGGAAGACGCAGGTCCTCCCAGCCCTGCGAGGCGCGCAGGTGACGGGGCTCCTGGACAACACCGATGCCGCTCCACCCAAGATGGTGGAGATCACGAAGGCAGACAAGACCACGGCCCTAGAGCCGAATCCCCTATACGGACCCTGGATCGCCAAAGATCAGCAGGTTCTATCATACCTTCTCAATTCCATGTCTCCAAAATTCTTGCACAAGTTGTTGGGAAAGATTCCACCTTTGAGCTCTGGACGACGGTGACAAATCTCTTCGCCTCACAATCTCAGTCTCGGATTACTAATCTGAGAATCACCATCACCAATACCAAGAAGGGCTCGATGTCAAGCTCGGCGTATATGGCGAAGATGAAAAGTCTTGGGGATGAACTAGCTGCTGCAGGTCGTCCCGTATCTGATCCGGAGATGGTGGACTATATTCTGGCCGGACTGGACCGCGACTACGACCCCGTGGTGGTGGCGATTGGCGCTGTCAAAAACATCATCACAGCCGACGATCTTTTTGCCCAGATTGCTGCCTTTGATCAAAGGATGGAGATGCTAGGCGACTCATCTTCAGGCGGGTTCTATTCATCCGCTAATGCGGTCTACAGAGGCCGTGGCCAGTCCCGTGGCAGATCTCGCGGGCATGGAGGAAGAGGCCGTGGCCGTGGTGATCGTGGTGACCGCGGTGACCGACAGTCGTCTTCCTCCAATGGAGGCGGCGGATTCAGAGGCCGTCCTCGACAGCAACAGCAACAGCAGGCTCGTGAGCAACAGCATGACTATCCAGAATGTCAGATATGCTACAGACACCATCCAGGAGGTGCACGAGTTTGCTGGTGGCGTTATGAAGAAAACGACCAGGAAGAAAAGCAAGCACATGCAGCCTCCTATGGCGTGGACACCAACTGGTACGCCGACAGTGCAGCAACAAACCACATCACAGGTGAACTTGACAAGTTGACGATGCGGGAGAAGTACAATGGAGGCGACCAAATTCGCACGGCAAGCGGTTCTGGTATGGATATCACACACATTGGCAGTTCAATTGTTAAAACCCCCGTGAAAAATTTACACTTGACCAATGTCTTGCATGTTCCTCAAACCTCTAAAAATCTTGTTTCCGTTCATCGATTCACTCTTGATAACAATGTTCTTATTGAGTTCTATCCTTATTTTTTCTTGGTTAAGGACTTGAAAACAAGGAGAGTCATTCTTAGAGGACGGTGCGTGGGAGGACTCTACCCACTCATATCATCATCATCATCATCATCATCATCTTCATGGTCCAATAAACAAGCAAATATTGTCACCAAGCTATCTACATCAAGGTGGCATAGTCGTTTAGGTCATCCATCTTCAGTCATAGTTAGATATTTTCTTAGCAAAAATAAACTCTCTTATGAGCCTAGTAGTGAGTTAGTTTGTGATCCGTGTCAACAAGCAAAAAGTCATCAATTACCTTACCCAATTTCTACTAGTGTGTCTACTGCCCCTTTACAACTTATCTTTTCAGATGTATGGGGGCCAGCTCCTATTTCAGTTGGTAGATTTTCCTATTATGTAAGTTTTATTGATGACTATAGTAAATTTACTTGGATTTATCTGTTGAAAAAGCGATCTGATGTATTCCAAGTTTTCCTCAATTTCAAAAATCTTGTTGAACGCAAACTGAACTCTAAAATCATTGCTATGCAAAGTGACTGGGGTGGTGAGTATGAAAAACTAAATTCTTTCTTTCAAAAGCTTGGCATATCACACCATGTATCTTGTCCTCATGCTCACCAACAAAATGGATCCGCTGAAAGAAAGCACCGTCACATAGTTGATATGGGGCTTGCCTTGTTAGCAAATGCTTCCATGCCGCTTAAATTTTGGGATGAAGCATTCTTAACTGCTACATATCTCATCAACTTGCTTCCAAGTAAAGTTATCAAATTTGAAACACCCATTACACGACTTCTTGGTGTCACACCCAACTATACATCTCTTCGTATTTTTGGTTGTGCCTGTTGGCCCAATCTTAGGCCTTACAACACACGCAAACTCGCTTTCCGCTCAAAACGGTGTGTCTTTTTAGGCTATAGCCCCATGCATAAAGGGGTTAAGTGCCTTGATGTTCCTACTGGTCGGGTGTATATATCCAGAGATGTTGTATTTGATGAGTCCGTGTTTCCCTTTGCATCCCTTCATCCTAATGCTGGTGCACTTCTCCGCAAAGAAATTCTTCTTCTTCCTTCACATCTTCGGTCTTTTGATCATGGGGGCGACAACAATTGTACTAACCAATGTGATGATATTCCTGCTGGTACTAGTCTTTCTCTTATGCCTGTGCAGGTCCCTGGAGAAAACGGTGCTCAAAATGACCAAGATCTCGAAAATATGGCTGGTTTTGATCCTATATTTCATGCTGAGGAAGGAGACGAAGCTGGCACAGATGACGAAGAAGATCTGGCGGCGCCTGCCACCCCTGCACGCGCGCAGATCTCGGATCACGCGACCACATCCGCCTCGGATCAAGCCCCTGATGGCTCCAGTCCTGGATCCAGGGCGGTCCACTCCCGTGCTGCCGCGTCAGCTTTAGGCGGGACCAGCAGCGGGGCCGAATCCCCCTCGCCCCGTGCGCCAGCATCATACGGGACCAGCGGCGGGACCAGATCCTCTCTGCATCACGCGCGCCTCCAGTCGCGGTCGGGTGGCGGATCCTCTGCGCCAGTGCCTGCAGGAGGGGGAGCCACACCAGAAGCCACATGATCCCCTGCGCATATGACGACAAATCGGTCCACTGCATCAGCAGATTCTCCTGGATCTTCTGTGGCAAGTATACCAGCGGTGCAGCGAGAGGTATCTTCACGTGTTATGACCCGGCTACAGAAAGGTATACGGAATCCTAAAATTAGGAAAGATGGAACTATACCATATGGAATGTTGTGTATTTCAGGAGAACCAACATCGTTGAAGAATGCACTTGATGATCCTAAATGGAAAAAGGCAATGGATGAGGAGTATTCTCCGCTCATGAGGAATAAGACTTGGCATCTTGTACCAAATCAGAGAGGTAAAAATATTATTGATTGCAAATGGGTGTATAGAATTAAGAAGAAGGCAGATGGCTCCATTGACAGATATAAGGCACGTCTAGTTGCAAAGGGCTTTAAGCAACGTTATGGCATTGACTATGAGGACACCTTTAGTCCCATTGTGAAAGCTGCAACTATCAGACTTGTGTTAGCCATTGCTGTATCCAGAGGATGGAGTTTAAGGCAGCTAGATGTACAGAATGCGTTTCTGCACGGTGTTCTGGAAGAGGAAGTGTTTATGAGACAACCACCTGGGTATGAGAGTAAGAAATTGCCACAGTATGTCTGCAAGCTTGATAAAGCACTCTATGGTCTAAAGCAAGCACCCAGAGCATGGTATTCCAGATTGAGCTCACAGTTAAAATATCTTGGCTTTGTTGCTTCCAAGGCTGACACATCCTTGTTTATTTATAACAAGGCAGGAGTAGTCATTTTTGTGCTTATATATGTTGATGATATCATAGTTGCAAGTTCTTCACAAAATGCTACTAATGCTCTTTTGCATGATTTGAGCTCAGAGTTTGCCTTGAAGGACCTAGGTGATTTGCATTTCTTCTTGGGTATTGAAGTCAAGAAAACTCAAGATGGTATTGTGTTAAATCAGGAAAAATATATTCTTGAGCTTCTGTCTCGCATGGGGATGAAAAATTGCAAGCCAATGTCTACACCTTTATCCTCCTCAGAAAGTCTCTCAGCATATGAGGGTGAGCCACTTCAAGAGGAGGAGAGTACAAGGTATAGGAGTACTGTGGGAGCACTACAATATTTAACTCTCACACGTCCAGATATCTCATTTGCTGTCAACAAGGTTTGTCAATATCTTCATGCACCTACTTCTGCACATTGGTCAGCTGTCAAGAGGATTGTGAGATATGTGAAACATACTATGGGAATAGGACTTCATTTCAAACGGTCTAATTCTTCTCTTGTGAGTGCATTCTCTGATGCTGACTGGGCAGGATGTAGTGATGACAGAAGATCAACTGGAGGTTTTGCAGTGTTCTTTGGATCTAATCTTATCTCCTGGAGTGCTAGAAAGCAAGCTACTGTGTCACGCTCAAGTACAGAAGCTGAATACAAGTCTTTGGCTAATGCAACTGCTGAGATCATTTGGGTTGAATCACTTCTTGAGGAATTGGGAATCAAGAAGAATCGTATCTCATGTTTATGGTGTGATAATTTGGGAGCAACATATCTGTCTGCAAATCCAGTGTTCCATGCCAGGACAAAGCACATAGAAATTGATTTTCACTTTGTACGAGAAAGGGTTGCGGCAAGGAAACTTGAGATTCGATTTATTCCTTCTAATGATCAAGTGGCTGACGGTTTTACAAAAGCACTACCAGCAAGACCATTTGAAGAATTCAAGAGTAATCTTGACTTAGGTTAGTTGAGATTAAGGGAGGGTGTTAGAATATAGAGTTGTAATCTCAACCTCCTTCCTTCTCTTGTATTCTACCCAAACTCTTTCTGTCATAACCTTGTACGTCAAGCCAGGCTTCGGCCACGCATCAATATAAACTACCACGCGGCTCCCTCGATGGAGTAGGAACGCTTCATATCTTTCACCAACTACTGATTGGCATGGCAGTGCTTTCTTGGTTGCTATGTATACGTAGAAACCACATGGTCCTTGGTGCGTAGATATTTTCCCTCCTTTACAGGTTATGCATTTATGCACACATTAACTCCATTCCTGATCAATGGTTCAACAACCGGAGGAACGGGAGCTGGTGACCACAACTTGTGCAGAGGTAGCATGGGTAGCCAAATACTCCATCCGTTCCTAAATATAAGTCTTTTTAAAGATTTTAACAAGAAACTACATGCAGAGCAAAATAAATGAATCTATATTTTAAAATATGTCTACATACATCCGTATGTTATAGTCCATTTCGGACAGAGGGAGTAGTATTTAGGAACGGAGGAAATAGGTATTTACCCAGCATGGATATCGATATTTGGGGACTTCAGTTTGTTCTTTTAATGTGCTTTGGTCGTGCGCATCTCGGATGCGGTGGTTAAGGACTGTGATGCTGTTGTATTAACTTGATGTGATGATGCGTATTCAATAAAAGCTTTCTTGATAATAAACCATTGCACATGACTGTATGAGTAACTTCCGTCAATCTTTGCGTGAGCCAAGCATAACCTAAAAGGCATTTCATATCGCAGACACGTCTGATCATAGACTTAATATTGAAGTAAAAGAATTCACCTGACCGAGTTGGCAGGCACGTAAGCATCTTTTTTTAGTACCTAGTATAATACAATTACAGGATAGTTAACCTACTCAGTTTGAATGAACCTATCATAGTTTTTAGGGAAAAAATACATTCTTCTTAGATGAATGTTCTTGAGCTGACTTGTACATCAGACTGGAATATTCTCGCATCTCAATCACATCATGCAATATAAAAGGAAATTATTAATAGGAGTACTAACAAGTTGATGTGTACCAAGTTTGGCCACTCGCATGGATACTAATTAATGCGTTGCATGCTGGGTGAACCAGATGTGTGCCTTCTAAAGTCTAAACTACTGCATGTTTGGTAGCATCAGACAACGAATAGACCAAATTAGCTCTTCTGTATGCAATAAATCCAAATGCATGATTCATGGGCTAAGTAGTGTATAGATTTTATCCTCGAATCCATCGATTTCAAGAAGGTTGATGTTTATGTATTGGACATATAAGTTTGAAGTTACTGTACGTTTGACATCCAGTCAAATTCTTTCAATGTTATGGCCGCATACGTGGAAGCAGTATGTGCACAATATTGATCTTGAAAAGGAAAAGTACTTTCACTATAAACATAATTTCAATTGATTCAACTATATTGCTCCATGATTAGTCAAAGATATGTTTCTAAGATCTTCCAATACACTTGCTCTTTCTATCCAATTGAGTACATAAAGGCAGAAGTTTCCTAGGATTGCACAAGGAAACACTCAACAAGTAATTAGCAAGTCACCTTGGTAATTAAATATACCAAAAAGTAGAATTGATCCGGAGTTTAAGCTGGAGTATGATTGAACAAGACATGCACAACTTACTAGAGGATCAACGTGTTGAACACGAACAACGACAAGTCCACAAGTGAAGTAGTGTTTCTTAATAGATATCATCTAGATACATTTCGGTATACATGCATCCGGAAACCAGTATGAAATAACTCAAGCATACTCATCGACATCTATGAGAGTTAATATGAAAGCCTTATACATATAATAACGGACACATCACCATCACCGTAACACTACGGATGAGCCGTTGATATTACATAATTTGTTTTATGGAAATTTGCAAGAAATACATAGTGTGACTATTCCAGTTTTAAGTATAAATTATTGGCTCCAATAAGATCATTTGTATATTGAAATGAACTTAGGTCTACTAGATTACGGGACTCTTTGAATCTCAACTTACTTTAAACGAGCGCTTCCCACACAGATTGTTGGAAAGAGGAGTGAGTCAGGGTAGAACTTACCGAAAAAGGGTTTCCCCCCATTTTATATTATAAAGCAACCATCACCGATTACAACCGAGAGACCGATACAAGCGCACACCATCACCGCACACAACACACACCCAAGACAAGATACAAAGGTGACGGGCACCGACACACCAGACCTCCACCATGAGCATCCACAATAGAGAGGTGAGTCGGACAACAACGAAGCCAGGACTCCAAAGCGTTCCCTCCCAGAAGGGTAAGACCATGGATAGCCACCACCGCCCAATCCCGAAGACTAGGTTTTCACCCAGAGAAAGACGACATAAGTGGGAACGTCGCGATGGTGCCTTCAGGAAGGATATGGCGTCAACGGCTGCCACCACCGTCTGGTGTACCCCGGCGCTCACACCCCTCCGTTGCACCCTAACTCCGTCAACCATGCCACCCACATGGCCATGGTTGCCCGCCCGCACGTGAAACGCACGCTCTGCCCCCAAACATCGTGCCTCCCGCCGCCAGGGCCGCCACCCTGCAACTAAACAACCCCGAGGCCACACAAAGGCCCCGGCTTTGGCCCAGCCGGCAGCCCCCTACCGACGGAGAACTTGAAGCACGGGATAAGGAAAAAATAAGTATGCAAAAGGTGTGTAATTGGTATATGTACGTTAGGGGTGTAGAAAAAACAAAATGAAATAAGCCGGTTACGTTATTATATATGTTTCTTCTTGTGTGACAGTGCAATTACATATCCTCCACCAAAATGTGACATGGTATCATCATGTACATCTATCTATGAAAACCGGTTTCACGGGCATGATTAGTGTCGCCTCCTCACGCCCCTCCCCCCTTCCCCCCTCCCTAAGCACTAGCCGCCACCACCAATTTTACATCACGTAGCCGCCTCTCTCTCCTATCCTCTCCCGCACTCCCAACATCCCCCTGGTGTCGAAGGGGGCCTCTCCATCAGCCATAGCACAAGTATCTCTTCCCATCTACCTCGTCGCCATTGCTTCCAACCTTACTGAGATGGACGTAGACCCCCCCCTCCCCCAAACCCCATGGAAAGTGTTGATGGGGTCTTCATCTAGTGGAGCAACAGTGTCTAGTTGTCATCTTCTTGGTATGTGGGGAGGGGGAGGCGGTTTGGCCGTGTTGACGATGGGGCATCGTTTCGCTGGTGTGCCATGTATGATCATGTCGTGGTATTGCGCTTGATTTGTTGTACCATGACGGTGGCGCTTCAGTGTTGCATGAGTACGCGACGGTAGGGACCACCACAGTCTAATCTTGGATCAGTAATGTACTTGACTACTTCATCAGGGACTACTTAGTCATAGATTTTTCTTTTCACCTATTGTGACGGGTCGGTTGGCCCTCTTTATGTACTATATATGCTTATATGGAGTTTTGACCTTGTTGTGTTGCCCCTATTTAGTAAAATGATAGTTGTGTGCACCCTACGTATAACCTACTATAACCTACTCCCTTTGTAAAGGAATGTATATAAAAGAGTGTTTAGATAACTAAACTAATGATCTAAACACTCTTATATTTCTTTACGGAGGGAGTATGTACATTTTTGGGTGGGGGTGGGGGTCTTCTATCTATGCGGAATAATACAACTCGTGGTCATGTAAAGGAAATCCCCGGTTTACCGTGGTGTGGACCTGGCAAATCGTTGAATAAATTTTCCGTGCGTCCATGCATCTCTTGTCTATGAGGGACAAATATGATGCCCCAGCTAGATTATATCCCGAGTTACATATCAACAAATGCTTTTCACAGAATATATGCCTGGATGCCCTAGAATTGATAGGCTTTGGCCTATGTTCCAAGCTACTATCTAACAATTATTATTTCTGCCACTTCGATACACATGAAGCTAAGTGATCCTAGATAATATATACTATGAGAAATCCAACTAGTGTCTCATGGTATATATTACATTGTTGCTGTGTAGGTTCCTCCTATATGGCTTTTAACTCTAGGCAACATTATACATAGCTCCTGGCATGTCACTAGCACAAGCTATATGGGTAGTAGTAAATTGTTTGTTACGTCTAATTAGGTCCCATGAGTAGTTCTCTCAACATGTTTAATTAAGCAGACAAAAAAGAAGCTTGAGATCGACCGTGACGTCGAATTGCAGATATGGTGCTATGGCCCTAGATCTTGAGAAAACAATTCCAACCGCCGCTCAATTTCAGAAAACAATTCCAACCGCTGCTCAATTTCAGAAAACAATTCCATTGCTATATCAAACTAAGCAAGAATATAGCATGAATGGAAGTGCTTTCAAAAATGAGAAAAGAACAGATATCATAATGTCACAGGAGATTGGCTTGAACAGATGCATCTTCATCCCCTCCGTCATCCGCTTATACGTACGTACGTATGCGTGTAGTGTACAACAATCAGCTGGAGCACTAAAACCTACGGGAGCACAAATCAATAATGGAGCACAAAGTTGGAACTGATACCGCTGGTCACTAGCGGAAACCCAAGCCAGGTTTTAACTGAATGTGCCCCGAAACATCGCGCGACAGAGCAGATAAGAACAGGCGTATATTTTATTTCGGGACTGGCTTGCCATCATACTCAATCAAACACTAAGCTCACAAGCTCATACTACCACTTTACTACTAACCAAGATGCATGATTATTTTAGTGCCCTTGTGTCCCTTTGTATATCACCCTGTTATTTCTGGCCGGCCCCACCGCGCCCCCGGCCCTCTCCTACCCTCCCCCCCTCTCCCTGTCAACCTACGTGTATAAATTCCCAGTTCCTTCCCTCCAAGCAGACCACAGGCGGCGGCAGCAGCAGCAGCAGCAGCAGCACTCACCAAGAGATTGCTACAGTCTCACAAAACCACGCAAAAGTTGGCTGTAATCATATATTGATTGATTGTGCTCGTAGAGAAGCTTGAGGGAGGGAGAGAGAGATTGTTTGATTCGACATGGGCGAGGGCGAGGAGAGTAGGAAGGACACGATGGCGATACGGGTCCGGGAGTTCGACATGGAGAGGGACCTGGCGGCGGTGGAGGAGCTGGAGCGCCGGTGCCAGGTCGGCCTCTCGGACGACCAGGCGGACGACGCTGAACACGACGATGGCGGCGCCACGAAGTGCAGGAGGAGGAAGAAGAAGAGGGGCATGTCGCTCTACGTGGAGCAGATCGGCGACCCGTTCGCCCGGGTGCGCCACTCGCCGGACTATGTCATGCTGGTATGTGCAACAATTACGCCTGCCCCCGCTGCCATTGACACTTGTCTGGCTACACGACACCCCTTTGACAGCGATGTTGTGCAGCAAAATTACAGTATGTGCTAAGGAAGTACACACATCAGGGTGGGTTAACTGACCATGTGATAATGCTAATATGGTGCTGTAGGTTGCCGAGTACGGCGAGGAAGGAGCTGGGGAGGCGGTGGGCGTGATCAAGGCCTGCGTCCGGACGGTGAGCCG